>NC_142435.1:92091333-92392416 GCF_059453495.1 Arachis ipaensis
GGCGCCATTGCCGGGGATTGATATAGATCGACAATGATTAAGTGGGTGAGAAGTCTAGATTAAGCATTTTCTTTATTTTTGTTCTTTTAATTTTTTGTTTTTAGTTGATACCAAGGTGTTTGAGTTATTGCCTCACTAAGAAATTCTTCTCTGTGACATGAATTTCAATTTTTATTGGTGATGTGTTTTACAAAATTCAAATGGAGTTTAACTCATCTTTTGATCAAAAAAATTTCCTGGGATATTGCCCACAATCCCAATATGATTCAAGTCATTATCCTAATGATGGTTGGGAGTATCACCAAGAACTAACAGATTCTGAGCAACCCAATCAATGGGGATATGCTTCAGAGCCAATAGATGAGCAAGACAATTTCATGAGATATTGCCCACCACCACAAAATGATTCATATTATTATCCTCATGGTGACTGGGAATATCAACAAGGAATGAGGGAGTATGAACAATCAAGTGAAATGAGCTACCTCACAGAGCCACAAAGTAACTCATATTGTTATGACAGTTACACAAACTATGGTTGGGAAAGAGATTTCAATAATTCATATTCTAATCATTCAGAGACATTATCACTTGACTATACTATCAGTACATACATTGAAGATTGTTCCTCCATGCCACAAAATAATCGACACTGTGATGAATTCAACAATCACTCAAGTTGTGGGTGGGAGGATCAAAACCAAACAGCATTCAATAGTTTATACTCCACTCATCAAGAGACATCATCACTGGAGTGTGCTTTCAATAAATTCATGCAAGATTATCCCCCAATATCACAAGATAATCCATACTATGATGAATTCAACAATTTTTCAAGTTATGCTTGGGAGGATAAAAATAAAAAAGCAATCAATGTGTCATACTCTATTAATCAAGAGCCATCATCACTTGAGCAAACCTTCAATTCATTCATGCAAAATTGTCCAACCTCACCTCACAGTTTTTCATCTGAAAATTCTTCATCATTTGACTATGCTTTAGCACATGAATCCGTCCATACTTCTCAAAATAACTTCACCACGATGCCCATATATCCAGAAACTTATTCTCATCCTTCATCCCTTAATCTAGCATTTGAACAATGTTTACACACATCCATAGACTCTTGGAAAGAACAAGAAACTCTCTGCAAAAAGTTGGATGGATATTTAGAGCAAGCAAGGAAGAACAAAAAAATTCTAATCAAGGAAGATGAAGATCAAGTGGTGGATGTTAAGAAGGAAGTGGAGAAGCAAGATGAAGAGATCCCTGTGTCAAGCAAAATTTCAATGAAGAAGGAGGTGGAGATATTTGAACCTAAAACTGCATATCCACAGAAGCCACCTGAGAGGACAAGGGAACATGAAAACTCACAACCTCCACAAACTTCCCTGAACCAAAGATTCTCAACACTTGAATCTGTGATTAAAAGATATGAAGAGGAGATGAAGAAATCTTAGGAAGAGCAACAAACCTCCTCCATAAAAGTGCTATTAAATCAAATGTTGAGTGCAAAAGAGGAAATGGATGAACAAGAAAGTGAGGAAGACAATCAAGGAAATCCATACTCAAGTGAGGCAGAAATTTGCATGGAAGAAGGGCTTATTGAACCACCAATGCAAAAGACTTTTGATAAAGATAAAGCTCCAACAATCACACAACAACCATATCTTGATATCGAAGGAGTGAAGGCAACTAACTAGAGCACCGAGAAGAGGATTGTGACCAAGATACCAAGGACAACATTCAAGAAAAGTTCAACTGCAAACAATCCTACCCCTGATCCAGCAAGCAAGTTCAATCAAGCAAATAACAAAAGGGAGCTTGCTGAGGAGAGACCAAAACAGGGGACAATAGCTGAATCTTCTCCCCCCCTGAGGTCATTTCTCTTAACAAACTGAAAGAAGAGGAAGAAAGTGAAGAATAACATGTCAAGCTAATGACACTAAAAGAGTGCTTGTTGGGAGGCAACCCTACCTTAGGTAACATTTGATTTCTCTGCTTTGTTTATTTTCTTTCTTTAGTTTGTTTAATTTTAATAAATTGGCATATGATTGAATTCTAAGTTTGGTGTTGCCCTGTAACAATCTGTTTCAATCTCTATGGATGATTGCATCAAATCTAAAATGAAAGTGTCACACTAAGATTCTAAGTTTGGTGTGCCACTTAATTTTCTATGCAATGCATCCAACAACATTACTTTTCTGCATAATCATAATGCCTCTGCAGTTTTGTCTTTCTTTTGGGCTGATTTTTTTTCCTTTGCTTTAGTTAGCTCCTTGTTTTCAATGCTTTCATTTATTTTGCTCCTTAACTGTTTTTGTTAAATATTGATGCCAGGGCATTTTGGGCAATTTCACTGACCTTTTCTTTACTATTTTTAGGGTAGTTTCATGCATTTTCTTAGAAAATAAGCTAGTTTTGGGTAGATATTCACTTACATCTTGATTCAAGCATACATTGTGCACTTTACATGATTTCATGAGGATTTTGCATAAATTATATGATAAATTGGATGATGCATGACTCATGACTTGGACTAGAGCTTTGATGCACTTTGTTGCTTGATTTCAAGACAAAGGAAGCAAAGAAGAACCACGTTAGCAGTCACGTTAGTCCCACTAACGTGACTTCTAACGTGGAATGGGTGATAACTTGGAAAGTTAATGAGAAAGGTAATCGCCAATAATGCCCTCGAAGCCATCATAAGCCCACGTTAAGAGTTACGTTAACTAAGTTAACGTGAACTCTAACGTGAAAGAAGACAATAAGGCCAATGTTAGTGACACTCCCCTTTGTCACTAACGTTGGACCAAGCTCAGAATTGGCCACGTTAGTTGCCACGTTAACTTAGTTAACGTGGCTTCTAACGTTAAGAAGCAAAAGGGAAGCCAACGTTAGTGACATTCACCTTTGTCACTAACGTTGGCCAAGCTACCATAAGCCACGTTAACTCCCACGTTAACTTAGTTAACGTGGAAGCTAACATGGAGAGAGCAATTGGTCGCCAACGTTAGTGACACTTACCTTTGTCACTAACGTTGGGGTGAACCACCAAGAGCCACTATGAGCAACGTTAACTCCCACATTAACTTAGTTAACGTGGAAGCTAACGTGGAAAAAGAGATGATGAGCCAATGTTAGTGACACTCACCTTTGTCACTAACGTTAGAGATGGCTAGCATGACTACGTTAGAAGCCACGTTAACCTAGTTAACATGGACTCTAACGTGAGAAATAGGGGCACACTGGAATGTTAGTGACAAAGGTAAGTGTCACTAACGTTCTCGAAGGATTGGCAAGCTTACGTTAAGAGCCACGTTAACTAAGTTAATGTGGACTCTAACGTAGAGAAGGGGAGGCTTGATGCCAAGGCATCATAGGCTAGTTTCACTAGCATGTTTCTGTTAGTTTTAGTTGTTTTATGCATTTTCTTGAGCTTAAAGTAACCAAAAATGGTTAAATGAAGAACAAAGTAATGAACCATCCAAACAATATGATTTTGATGCAAATTCCATGAGTTTTAGTTATATTACTTAAATGCTATGAATGAAAGATTTCTCATGAAATTTTGCAAGACTTTGATGCAATTGTTTGGATGATTTCAGGGAAGAAGAGGCTAAGCAAGGAAGCAACAAAATCAATAAAGGAAGCTTGAATATCACATGTGGAGTTTAAGTTCCAGTTTAAGCCTAAACTGGAGCTTAAACGCCAAAATCATGAAGGATAAGAAATGCTGGGATTGAAGTTTAACCTCCAGTTTGACCTCAAACTGGAGGTTAAACGCCAGAATGAAAAGCCTCACTTAAGGAGCATTCCACGTTTAACCTCCAGTTTGACCTCAAACTGGAGGTTAAACGCCAGAATGAGTATGCCACCGAGGGAGGAGTTCCACGTTTAACCTCCAGTTTGACCTCAAACTGGAGGTTAAACGCCAGAACCAGGAAGAGTACCAGGGGCCATTCCACGTTTAAGCTCCAGTTTGACTCAAACTGGAGCTTAAACGTGTTCGATAGTTTTTTCACTCCAGGGTTGCTCTCTCCATCTCCACGTTTAACCTCCAGTTTGACCCCAAACTGGAGGTTAAACGTGTTCGACACCTCCAGGGCCACCATTCCAAGCTTCCACGTTTAACCTCCAGTTTGACCTCAAACTGGAGGTTAAACGTGTTCGACCTCCAGGGCTGCCCTTCCTATCTCCACGTTTAAGCTTCAGTTTAACCTTAAACTGAAGCTTAAACGTGTTCGACTACATGACTCTCCAGGGCTACCTTCTTCCATTTCCACGTTTAAGCTTCAGTTTAACCTTAACTGAAGCTTAAAGGTGCTTCTACAAATGGCCTCACTGGAAGTGTCTGGCGTTTAAGTTGCAGTTTAAGCTTAAACTACAACTTAAACGCCACTCTTGAAAAGGGTTTCTGGGCCAAAAATATTGTGATTTAAGTTAGTCTTTGAGCACAATTATTAACTTAAACTTACTTTGGTATGAAACCCAATTGAATATCATGGTTTATGGGATTGGGCCTGAAGGATTGATGAGTTTGAAATCTCAATTTATTGAGTCATGTGTCATTATTTGATTATCACTAAGTTGGCTCAATAAATGTTACAGGATCTGGATCAACAACCTCATCAAGATTATGGATCATAAACCCAAGGCAAAAGGAAAGCAAGGAGAGGCCTCAAAGCCCAAGAAGCACAACTGAAGCTCAATATAGAAAGTGTATAAATAGGATAGAAGTTAAGTTAGAAAAAAGCCTTTACTTTCACTTTTAGCTAGTTTCTTTTTCTTTGTAATTGAATTCAGAGCTATGATTCACTAAACCCCCTTTCATTGGGGTAGGGAGCTCTATTGTAATTCAATGAATCAATAATAGTTTATCTTCTTCTTCAATCTTTTCTCTTGAATTTTGTTAGAAAGCTTCTCGATCTAATTCCATTGAGTAGTTGTCTTGGGAAAGAGACTACTCATACTTGGAATCCTTCGGAGCCTTGGGAAAGGAATGGAGGATTCATGCTAGAGAAGCTTTCTCACAGTGGATTGGATTGGGGTTTGGATGGATATTGTGACATGTAATCCTACCAAATTGTGGTTCATGAAATTGTGTGGTATAATCAGTGATCAAGCATCATCTCTTCTTATGAACATTTAAACCAAGGGATTGGGAATTTGTTTGTTTTTAGAGAGCATTGGTGAGCCAAGGAATTGGGATCCAATCATATAAGATTGCCAAGCAAAATTCAATGAATGCATTGGTTGAGGAAGAGATTTACATGTTTTGATTCGGAGATTTCAATATCTCCTAAACCCAATGAATTCCCCATTTCTGATTTCCACTTTCTCTTTACATTCTGCAATTCAATTCTTGCAATCATCCCCATTCCCTTTTAATTTCAGCAATTTACATTCTGCTCTTTAATTCATGCAATTTAAGATTCAGCCATTTAATTTTCTTGTCATTTACTTTTCCCGCCAATTTTACATTCCGCAATTCTCATCTCAAATCTTGATTCCGCTCAACTAGAACACACTTCTAATCCGAATTGCTCACTCAACCAATCCTTGTGGGATTCGACCTCACTCTACTGTGAGTTTTTACTTGACGACGATAACCGGTGCACTTGCCGGAAGGAATTTTGCCGATCGTGCAATTTCCTAAATCGTAGCATAACACGTTTATGCGCATCAAGTTTATGGCGCCGTTGCCGGGGATTGGTTTTCGATTGACAATTCTCAAGTTGGAAGCTAACTAGATTGAGCAATTTTCTCTTGCTTTGTTAATTCTGTTCTAAATACTTGTTGAATTTTAATTTCTGCACTTGGTTACATGCTTTCCTTCTTTATGCCTTTAAATTCATGCAACTAACTCACTGACTCACTAACTGTTTGAATTAATTCCTCAATTGATCTAACCATACTCTTCCATTAACCAAGAGTATTTTACTTGTTTGTGTTTGAGCTGTGTTCTTGTATGACAGGTAGGAGAGGAGAGACATCAACTCCTCCATATACCGAACCGGAAAGGACCCTTCATAGACTTAGAAGGGAAGCAAGAGGGAAGAGAGTAGTGGGAGAAGAGGAATCTGAAGGAGAATCTGAGGACAATTTTGAGGAAGCTCTAGATCTCAACATGGATAGAGAAGTTCACAACCATGAGAGAGCTGATGGAAACAATGCCATTCCCGAGAGGAGGGTTCTTAGTTCATACATAAACCCAACCTCTGGGAATTGTGGTAGTAGCATCCAGAAACCACCCATTCAGGCCAACAATTTTGAGCTCAAGCCACAGCTAATATCATTGGTGGAAAATCATTGTTCCTTTGGAGGAAGTGCTAATGAAGACCCAAACCAACATCTCACAAAATTCCTGAGAATTTGTGACACTGTGAAGTCCAATGGAGTCCAGGAAGATGCCTATAAACTGCTCTTGTTCCCATTTTCACTTAGGGACAAGGCAGCTAAGTGGCTGGAATCATTCCCAAGGGGGAGTCTAACCACATGGAATGAGGTGGAAGGCAAGTTTCTGGCACGTTTCTACCCTCCACAAAAGGTCAATAGGCTTCGATCTGAGGTCCAAACTTTTAGACAACAAGATGGTGAAACTCTCTACGAGGCATGGGAGAGATTCAAGGACTTGACAAGGAAATGCCCACCAAACATGTTCCATGATTGGGTGCAATTGCACATCTTCTATGATGGGCTCTCTTATGAATCAAGGAAGGCTGTAGACCATTCATCAGGAGGTTCATTGAACAAGAAAAAGACCGTGGAAGAAGCCATTGAAGTGATCGAGACAGTGGCTGAGAATGAGTACTACTATGCATCAGAAAGGCACAACACTAAGGGAGTCATGGAGCTGAACCATGTTGATACAATTCTAGCCCAAAACAAGGTGTTTGCCAAGCAACTAGCAGAGCTTACCAGGCAATTAGAAACAAAGCAAGTGGCTGCAATACACACACAAGATCAAGAGGAAGTAGGCATTGAAGGAGGTGATTGGGATGAGGTTAACTATGTGGGAAACCAACAAAGGCAATCATATGATCCACCCTCCAACACTTACAACCCAGGCTGGAGAAACCACCCAAACTTTGGGTGGGGAAACCAACAAACCCAACCACAAAACCACAAACCTTACAACCACAACCAACAAAACAATTCCACATACCAAAACTCCAACCAAAGATCATACCAAGCCACACAAAGCACTTACCCCAATCATCATATCATGGCCAAAATAATCAACATACCCAACCTAATCCGAACCAACAATTTCAAGATCAATTAAACCGGATGGAAGGAATGATGGCAACCATGAGCCAAGACATAATTGAATTGAAGAGCTTCAGGGATGATGTGAGAACTACCTTAAGAAACCATGGTGAAAAACTCAAAAGGTTGGAATCTCAAGTAGGAGAGCTATCTCAACAGGCACCCAAATCAACTGCAGTGTTCCCTAGTGACACAGAAAAGAATCCTAAGGGGTAACAAAAGAGAGTAAGATGGGAAGAGTGCAAGGCCATCACCATATTGAAGGAAGTCTCAGAAGAAGGAGGAATCAGGTCCTCACAGCAGGAACCAGAAATCTTGAAAGAAGATATGGAAGAAGTTAAGCAGGAAAGTGGAACTGAGCAAGCCAAGGATCTGCAAAAAGGCATGATGGAAGTATACCAACCAAAAGCACCATTTCCTGAGAGGTTAGGAGGAGGTGAAAAAAGGAAAACCTATTCAAGGTTTCTAGAGACATTTAATTCTCTGCATGTCAATATTCCCTTTCTTGAGATTCTTCATCAAATGCCCACACACATCAAATATTTAAAGGAATTGTTAAGCAAGAAAAGAGTTTTGAAGGGAGGACAAACGGTAACAATGAACAAAGAATGCAGTGCTCTCATCAAGAAGGACACACTCTCTAAGAAAACGGACCCAGGAAGTTTTCATATCCCTTGCATCATAGAAGAAACAAAAATTGACAGAGGATTCTGTGATCTAGGAGCTAGCATAAATGTGATGCCTCTAACTCTGATGAAGAGGCTACAACTGAACGAGGTGAGATCCACTGATGTAATCATACAACTGGCTGACAAAACTCAGAAGCAAGCTGAAGGGGTAGTTGAAAATGTGCTGGTGAAAGTAGGAGATTATTATTTCCCCACAGACTTTGTCATTGTGGACATGGAGGAAAGCTATTTACACCCTATCATTCTGGGCAGACCATTTCTAGCCACTACTAGAGCGCTCATAGATGTAGAACAAGGAGAACTAATTCTGAGAATACATGATGAACAGCTCATGTTCAAAATCTTCAAACCTGCATCTGAACCTGAACCAGAATCTGAAAGGCCTAAAGATGATAGTAGCCATCCGTGTTTGGAGGAAAGTAATCCAGCAGCTGAGACTCTAAAACAGTCATTGGAAGGCAAACAAGAGTTGCAAGAGTTAGAGCCACAAGAATCAGTGGAAACAGATCAGAAGGATCCTCCTGACATAAAGGTCAATGAAGAAATCCTCAAGAGAAAGGGAAGAGTGATAGGGAGATTGCCAAGAGGATGGAGAAACAAGAAAATTCCCACTGAAGGTTTTTCTCCAGGGGATAAAGTGATCTCAAGTCATTATCTGCCAATCCCACCTGGCCTCAAGACCATTCCTTCCCAGCTCCCTCAAGTGTTCACAATCAAGAAAGTTCTTTCTATGGAACATTTAGAGGTCATGAATGAATCAAGAGGGGACGTTTTCATAGTGAGAGGAGAGGACGTCAAGCACTACAATCCACCCTAACAAGGGACAACCGTCAAGCTAATGACGTTAAACAAGCGCTTGTTGGGAGGCAACCCAACCTGAGGTAATACCTTTTTGCTGTTTCTTTCATTTGTTTCAATAAAAGGGGTAAAGTAGTTTCTGTGCATTGCAAAGAATTAAGTTTGGTGTTTCACACCAAACAATGAATTCATGGCTCCATAAGTCAAAGGGGAATGTGTGACTCTAAGTTTGGTGTTCCACCATAAAGATCAACTGAACACAACAACCTTTGAATTATGTGAAAGGAACAACTATTCTAAGCAGTCACAGAAATGCTTAAAACCCTTAGTAGCAACATCATTCCAAGATAACTCAAGGATTCAAAGAACACAGAGAAGTAAGTGGGAGACTAAGTTTGGTGTTCACACACCAACTTAAGAATCCGATACTTACCCACACATAGTTGAGCTAACCACTTAAGTGCTTGAGGAGCAAGCAACTTCATTACTCTTTGCAGGAAAGGAAACAAGAACCTTAAAGCAAGAAGCAACATTTAGGAAGAAGAAGGAGAAATCAAAGTGTTTCCTGACAACAAAGAGAAAACAAGGAATTTCACAAGGTGGTATTATTCCTTGATAATTCTTTAAAATGGTTAAACAAAAGCATGCGTGTTCTGGTTTAAACTGTAAATGTTGAATCTTTCTGGAATGTGTAGTTTTTTTTGTTAATTGCTTTGAATAAAGTGAATGCTTAGATGTTTGGATATAACTTCACCTTCTTAAACAAGTGCCTGCCATGCTTGTTCTGTTTCAAAAATAAAAGAAAAGTTTGAACAAAAGTAACTTGGCTAAATTAGTGACAAACCAAGTAGAATTAAGTGGTGGTATGCATGCTTGATTGTTTAGTCACATCACTAAAATTAGAGTGTAGAATTATCATTTTTTATGTAGAAGTAAAAATTGTCTATGGATCTTGATGAATAAATGTCTTTGGCCATGAAAAAAAAGAAAGAAAAAGGAAAAGAAAAAGCCACGGAAAAAGGCAACCAAAAAGCAAAAAAAAATTGAGAAAATAAGCTAGGCACCAATGGTTTGAACTTCTGAGACAAATGCCTGTGGTGTTTATGTATTAAGGATATGCTTGGATGAATAGGTTCGGAGGAGTGTTTCAACACTTGGTAACTTGGGTTAACTAACCCGGGATTATCAACCAAAAGTCCATTATCAAGAGCAACCTCAATACAAAACATTTAGTCACACAAAGAGGTGCTGGGCACCAATGTCTCAAGAAGAAATGTGAACTAAAATGCCTAAAGTGGATATGTGTAGTGCACTGATAAGAAAAAGAAAATGCCAAAGGCTTGTGCAACACATGACACTAAGCAAACAAGGAGCAAAAGAAGCTCTAAGAAAAGGAAAAGAAAAACAAAAGAAAAGTGCCAAAGACATAAGAATAACAGGAGGCCATAGCAATTTTTGATGGATGCAATGAAAAAGTGATAATCCTACCTGATAAGTATGAAAAAGTGATGCTGCAACTTTCTGCATAGAACCCTTCTGATGAACTTCAAATGCTTGCTAATATAGCCAATGTAATTACTTTCTGTTCATACTTTCTTCTCAAATAACTCAGGACTTGCTTAGGGACAAGCAAGTATTAAGTTTGGTGTTGTGATGCCAAGGCATCATAGGCTAGTTTCACTAGCATGTTTCTGTTAGTTTTAGTTGTTTTATGCATTTTCTTGAGCTTAAAGTAACCAAAAATGGTTAAATGAAGAACAAAGTAATGAACCATCCAAACAATATGATTTTGATGCAAATTCCATGAGTTTTAGTTATATTACTTAAATGCTATGAATGAAAGATTTCTCATGAAATTTTGCAAGACTTTGATGCAATTGTTTGGATGATTTCAGGGAAGAAGAGGCTAAGCAAGGAAGCAACAAAATCAATAAAGGAAGCTTGAATATCACATGTGGAGTTTAAGTTCCAGTTTAAGCCTAAACTGGAGCTTAAACGCCAAAATCATGAAGGATAAGAAATGCTGGGATTGAAGTTTAACCTCCAGTTTGACCTCAAACTGGAGGTTAAACGCCAGAATGAAAAGCCTCACTTAAGGAGCATTCCACGTTTAACCTCTAGTTTGACCTCAAACTGGAGGTTAAACGCCAGAATGAGTATGCCACCCAGGGAGGAGTTCCACGTTTAACCTCCAGTTTGACCTCAAACTGGAGGTTAAACGCCAGAACCAGGAAGAGTACCAGGGGCCATTCCACGTTTAAGCTCCAGTTTGACTCAAACTGGAGCTTAAACGTGTTCGATAGTTTTTTCACTCCAGGGTTGCTCTCTCCATCTCCACGTTTAACCTCCAGTTTGACCCCAAACTGGAGGTTAAACGTGTTCGACACCTCCAGGGCCACCATTCCAAGCTTCCACGTTTAACCTCCAGTTTGACCTCAAACTGGAGGTTAAACGTGTTCGACCTCCAGGGCTGCCCTTCCTATCTCCACGTTTAAGCTTCAGTTTAACCTTAAACTGAAGCTTAAACGTGTTCGACTACATGACTCTCCAGGGCTACCTTCTTCCATTTCCACGTTTAAGCTTCAGTTTAACCTTAACTGAAGCTTAAACGTGCTTCTACAAATGGCCTCACTGGAAGTGTCTGGCGTTTAAGTTGCAGTTTAAGCTTAAACTACAACTTAAACGCCACTCTTGAAAAGGGTTTCTGGGCCAAAAATATTGTGATTTAAGTTAGTCTTTGAGCACAATTATTAACTTAAACTTACTTTGGTATGAAACCCAATTGAATATCATGGTTTATGGGATTGGGCCTGAAGGATTGATGAGTTTGAAATCTCAATTTATTGAGTCATGTGTCATTATTTGATTATCACTAAGTTGGCTCAATAAATGTTACAGGATCTGGATCAACAACCTCATCAAGATTATGGATCATAAACCCAAGGCAAAAGGAAAGCAAGGAGAGGCCTCAAAGCCCAAGAAGCACAACTGAAGCTCAATATAGAAAGTGTATAAATAGGATAGAAGTTAAGTTAGAAAAAAGCCTTTACTTTCACTTTTAGCTAGTTTCTTTTTCTTTGTAATTGAATTCAGAGCTATGATTCACTAAACCCCCTTTCATTGGGGTAGGGAGCTCTATTGTAATTCAATGAATCAATAATAGTTTATCTTCTTCTTCAATCTTTTCTCTTGAATTTTGTTAGAAAGCTTCTCGATCTAATTCCATTGAGTAGTTGTCTTGGGAAAGAGACTACTCATACTTGGAATCCTTCGGAGCCTTGGGAAAGGAATGGAGGATTCATGCTAGAGAAGCTTTCTCACAGTGGATTGGATTGGGGTTTGGATGGATATTGTGACATGTAATCCTACCAAATTGTGGTTCATGAAATTGTGTGGTATAATCAGTGATCAAGCATCATCTCTTCTTATGAACATTTAAACCAAGGGATTGGGAATTTGTTTGTTTTTAGAGAGCATTGGTGAGCCAAGGAATTGGGATCCAATCATATAAGATTGCCAAGCAAAATTCAATGAATGCATTGGTTGAGGAAGAGATTTACATGTTTTGATTCGGAGATTTCAATATCTCCTAAACCCAATGAATTCCCCATTTCTGATTTCCACTTTCTCTTTACATTCTGCAATTCAATTCTTGCAATCATCCCCATTCCCTTTTAATTTCAGCAATTTACATTCTGCTCTTTAATTCATGCAATTTAAGATTCAGCCATTTAATTTTCTTGTCATTTACTTTTCCCGCCAATTTTACATTCCGCAATTCTCATCTCAAATCTTGATTCCGCTCAACTAGAACACACTTCTAATCCGAATTGCTCACTCAACCAATCCTTGTGGGATTCGACCTCACTCTATTGTGAGTTTTTACTTGACGACGATAACCGGTGCACTTGCCGGAAGGAATTTTGCCGATCGTGCAATTTCCTAAATCGTAGCATAACACGTTTATGCGCATCAAGGCTCATCAATGTTATTGGGAAAGGTAAGTCCCAATAACGTGTGCGAAGGACCAAGAGTCAACGTTAGTGGTAACGTTTGTGCCACTAACGTTGAGGTTAACATGGCTCATACTTGGGTGAGCAACGTTAGTGAAAAAGGTGATTGTCACTAACGTTCTCGAACCCACACTTTCACTTAACGTTAACACCACTAACGTCCTAAGCAAAAAGTCCCTGCCTACTTCACACTTTCTCTCTGCAAGCAAAGCTAAGCCCAATGAAGAAGATAACTACTTCAAACTCAGGATCCAAAGGCCCATACCTAAGACTTGAAGAGCCAACTAGAAGATCAGAAGAGTAGTATATATAGGAGTAGCTTTGAATTAGTTTGAGAGAGGAAACTTTAGGGAGCCTTTGACAAAGAATTACTCTCTGTATTTACTCTACACTTATAGTTTTACTTTCAGCATGTATTCTCCATCTTTGTTTTCATTTTCCAGAGCTATGAACAACTAAACCCCTTTCATTGGGTTAGGGAGCTCTGTTGTAATTTGATGGATCAATTTTAGTTTTCATTCTCTTTCTTCTATCTTTTCTCTTGATTTTACTAGAAAGCTTTCGATCTTCATCCAATTGGGTAGTTATCTTGGAAAAGTAGCTACTCATACTTGGATCTCTTCTGAACCTTGAAAGAGGAATGAAGGGATCATGCTAGAAATGCTTTCTCATGCTGGACCAAATTGGGTTTGGATGGATATGTGTCTATAATCCTTCCAACACTTGATTTGGGAAATGCATGTGGTATAATCAGTGACCATACTTCATCTCTTCTCATGAGCAATTGACCAAGGAATTGGCTATTGATCAAGATTTGAGAGATTGAATTACAAGGAATTGTAATTCGATCACTTAAGATTGCCAAGGAGATCAATGAATGCATTGATTGAGGAAGAGATGAAAATGAACTTGATCCGGAGAATGCAACATCTCTTGAGCCCAATGAACTCCCCATTTCTGATCTTATCCATTCTCTTTAATTTCTGCCATTTACTTTTATGAGCAATTACCTAATTCCCATTTAAGATTCTGCAATTTACTTTCCGCCATTTACATTCAGCTCTTTATTTCCAGCATTTACTGTTTCTGCCATTTACTTTTCCACCATTTAATTTTCTGTAATTCTCAACTCAAATTCTGATTCGTTCAACTAGAACATTCCTCTAATTAAAGTTGCTTGATCAATCAATATCTATGGGATTCGACCTCACTCTATTGTGAGTTTTTACTTGACGACGAATTCGGTACACTTGCCGAAGGAAATTTGTTGTAAGACAAGTTTTCCATGTATCAAGTTTATGGCGCCGTTGCCGGGGATTGATTTTGAATCAACAATGATTAAATTGGAGGATAACTAGATTGAGCATTTTTAGTTTGTTTAATTTAATTTTCTGTTTGAGTAATTTACTTTCAGTTTTAGTTAATTTCTTCCCTTCCCCCTACTTTTTCATTTTTTTTAGTTATTTGCAATTCAGTTCACTGACCCACTAACTGTTTGATATATTGCATCACTCACACTAACAGTAATTCTAACAGAAATACTTCCTGCATCTATTTTCCTTGCTTGTGCTTTGTTGGTTGTATGACAAGGAGAAGAAGCGGGGCTTCAACTTCCTTTGATTCAGAACCTGAGAGGACCTTCCTTAGATTAAGGAGGGAAGTAAGAGAAAAATGAGTAGTGGGTGCCGAGGAATAGGAGGAATACTTTGAACCAAACATGGAAGAAAACATGGAAAACCATCATGAAGAAGAGGCTCACAACCATGGCAGAGAAGGTCGAGAAAATCATGCTGGGGAGGAGAGAAGAGTTTTAGGCTCTTACATCAATCCAAACCCAGGAAACTATGGAAGTAGCATTCAAAAGCCGACTATCCATGCCAACAATTTTGAACTAAAACCACAGCTCATCACCCTTTTTCAGAACAACTGTTCGTTCAGAGGAGGCATCCAAGAAGACCCCAATCAACATCTAACCACCTTCCTGAGGATATGTGACACGGTGAAGTCTAATGGTATTCATTCCGACGCCTATAGACTGCTCTTATTTCCATTCTCACTCAAGGATAAGGCAGCCAAGTGGCTGGAGTCTTTTTCGAAGGAGAGTTTGACAACCTGGGAAGATGTGGTGAATAAATTTTTAGCCAGATTCTATCCTCCCCAAAGAATCAACAGGCTGAGAGCTGAGTTCCAAACTTTCAAGCAACAAGATGGTGAGAATCTATATGAAGCATGTGAGAGGTTTAAGGACCTGACAAGGAGGTGTCCACCAGATATGTTCAATGAATGGGTGCAGCTACACATTTTCTATGAAGGTCTTTCTTATGAATCAAAGAAAGCAGTAGACCACTCATCTGGGAGATCTCTAAACAAGAAGAAGACCATTGAGGAGGCTATAGATGTCATTGAAACTGTAGCAGAAAATGACTATTTCTATGCTTCTGAAAGAGGGAACACTAGAGGAGTGATGGAGCTAAACAATGTAGATGCTCTGCTGGCCCAAAATAAACGTATTACCAAGCAGCTGGCTGACCTCACCAAGAAGATAGAGAGGAACCAAGTAGCAGCAATCACCACTTCATCAGCAACCCAAGAAGGAGTGAATCAAGAAGCAGAGGGTAGTTAGGAGCAAGCCAACTACATTGGGAATTCACCTAGGCAAAACCATGATCCATACTCCAAGACCTACAACCCTGGTTGGAGGAATCACCCAAACTTTGGGTGGGGGAATCAACAAGATCAAGGCCAAGATCAGGGACGTCACAACCCCAACAACAATGCAGCTCACCAACAATTCACACAGAGAACATATCAACACCACCATAACAACACCTCTCCACAGCCATATCAAAACCAAAATAACACTTCTCATCCCTCCACCTCTAATCCCAATCCACTATCATTTGATGACAGACTCTTAAGGATTGAGAATCTACTTTAAGGCATAGGCAAAGAGATTCAAGACAGTAAAGCGTTCCGAGAAGAAGTGATGTCCAATATGCAGAATCAGGATGCTGCCATCAAAAAACTTGAGACACAAATTGGCTACCTTTTCCAGCAAATTCCCAGCCATAACCTTCGCAGCAATACTAACTCAACCCAAAGGGAGGAGTGTCAGGATATCACCCTTCGGAGTGGGAAGGAACTGAAGGAAACCCTCCAGAAACCACAAGAAAAGGACTCAAATAAAAAAGAAGAAGAGCAGGATGGAGCTCGAGTTCCCACTTTGAGTTCACAAAAAGAGGAAAGAGTGCTGAAGCCAGACGTTCCAAGAGTCCCATACCCTCAGCAATTGAAGAAAAAGGGGGATAATAACCAGTTTTTGAGATTTTTGGAGATCTTCAAGAAACTGCAAATCAACATACCTTTTGCTGAAGCAATAGAACAAATGCCACTCTACGCCAAGTTCATAAAGGAGCTCATGACCAAGAAGAGAAGCTGGAAGAACAACGAAACTGTGATACTAACCGAAGAATGTAGTGCTATCATTCAGCATAAACTGTCCCAGAAATTGAAGGATCCCGGGAGTTTTCAGATCCCTTGTATCATAGGGAAAATTACAGTGGAGAAGGCTCTTTGTGACTTAGGAGCCAGCATCAATTTGATGTCAGTAGCTATGATGAGAAAGATGAAGATCGAGGAGGCTAAACCAACAAAAATGGCCTTACAGTTGGCAGACCGATCGTTCAAGTTCCCTCATGGCATAGTAGAGGATTTGCGGGTGAAAGTGGGAGACTTGATATTCCCATCAGATTTTGTAGTGTTTGACATGCAGGAGGAAGCCAAGACCTCTATTATCCTGGGAAGGCCGTTCTTGGACACTGTTGGAGCTGTCATTGATGTCCAAAAGGGTGATCTCACCCTGAGATTACACAATAAAAAGATGATATTCAATGTGTTCAAGGCCATGAGTTACCCACAAGAACAATTGGGGGAATGTATGAGGTTGGACTCACTTGAAGAGGAAGTGCAGGAGAGTTTTGAAGAAGAAGAGCCCGAAAGGTTAATAGAGGAGGAGTCTACATCAAGTGAAGAGGTTGCAACAACAGAGATTGGCATACAAGGTGCACCAAAGGAAGAGGATGAAAAGATAGAGGCACCCAAACTTGAGCTCAAAGCACTGCCACCCACTCTCAAATATGCATACTTAGGAGAAAATAAAAGTTACCCAGTGATCATAAGCTCGTGCCTCAGCCAAGATCAAGAGGATGAACTACTCAAAGTATTGCGAAAGCACAAAGATGCCATTGGATGGACTCTTGCTGACCTGAAAGGAATAAGTTCAGCCATATGCATGCATAAGATACTACTGAAAGATGATGCCAAACCATTCATTCAATCCCAAAGGAGGCTGAACCCAATCATGAAGGAAGTGGTACAGAAAGAAGTTATGAAGTTATGGCAGGGAGGTGTAATCTACCTGATCTCAGACATCCCCTGGGTCAGCCCCGTGCATGTTATGCCCAAAAAGGGAGGAATCACTGTAGTTCCCAATGAGAAGAACGAACTAATTCCTACGAGGACCGTCACAGGATGGCAGATGTGTATAGACTATCGGAAACTCAATGAGGCTACACGAAAGGACCATTTCCCCCTCCCATTTATGGATCAGATGTTGGAAAGACTCGCAGGACACGCATATTACTGTTTTCTTGATGGTTATTCAGGATATAACCAAATAGTGGTTGATCCCAGAGACCAAGAGAAAACTTCATTTACTTGTCCATATGGAGTGTTTGCCTACAGGCACATGCCATTTGGGCTATGCAATGCCCCTGTGACTTTCCAACGCTGCATGCTTTCTATCTTCTCAGATATGATAGAGAAATTCATTGAAGTTTTTACGGATGATTTCTCGGTATTCGGAGATTCCTTTACTAGCTTCCTGAGTCACCTTGCCTTAGTATTAAAAAGGTGCCAAGAGACCAATCTGGTCTTGAACTGGGAGAAATGTCACTTTATGGTAACAGGAGGAATAGTCCTTGGCCATAAGGTTTCTAACCAAGGCATTAAAGTGGACAGGGCTAAAGTGGAACTTATTGAAAAACTACCTCCACCCAGTGATGTCAAGGCAATTAGAAGTTTTTTAGAGCATGCTGGCTTTTACAGAAGGTTTATTAAAGATTTTTCAAAAATAGCTAAGCCCTTGAGCAATCTCCTTATATCAGATACACCATTTATCTTCGATGAAACATGTATGTTAGCATTCGATCATTTGAAAGAAAGATTGTCATCTGCCTCTATCATTTCCCCACCTGATTGGAACTTACCCTTTGAATTGATGTGTGATGCATCTGATTTTGCAATTGGGGCAGTGTTAGGGCAGAGGAAAGATAACTTAGTCCATGTGATATACTATGCTAGCAAAGTCCTCAATGATGCTCAAAGAAATTATACCACTACTGAAAAGGAGTTGCTAGCCATAGTTTTTGCATTTGACAAGTTCAGATCATACCTCATTGGTGCTAAAGTGATTGTTTTAACAGATCACACAGCACTTAAATACTTATTTGCCAAGCAAGAATCAAAACCAAGACTAATAAGATGGATCTTATTGTTGCAGGAATTCAATATTGAAATCAGAGATAAGAAAGGAGTAGAGAATGATGACAAGCCATCTTAGCCTATTTTAACTAGTCTTTTTCTTTTGTTTTCATTAGAATTATGCACTTTCTTGAGCTACAAGCAAGCCAATTGAGTAGATTTTCATGTTTCCCTTGATTGAATCAACCATATATGAATTCATGCCATTTCATGAGGTTTTATGCTATATTTGTTGCATATTGTGAAAGAATGAATATCTCATGATTTTGAGCATAGCTTTGATGTGTTTGGTTGATTAATTATAGGTGAATAAAGCTTGGAGAAGGGTTGAAGCAAGAAGGAATGGCTAGGAGTAAAGAGGAGACAATGGAATAAGTGAAATTGAACCAGGAAGCAAGAAGCTGGACCTAAAGTTAGCATCAAACTTTTGCACAAACTTTTGGTTGAAAAGTTAGCCCCAACGTTAGCCCCCTAACTTGGAGGCTAACGTTGGAACTTGAAAATTCTCCCCTGGGCTCTAAAAGTTTGTGCCAACGTTAGCCCCCTAACTTTGAGGCTAACGTTGGCACATGAATTTCTCCCCTGGGCACCAAAAGTTGGCGCCAACGTTAGCCCCCTAACTTTGAGGCTAACGTTGGCACATGAATTTCTCCCCTGGGCACCAACGTTTGCGCCAACGTTAGACCCCTAACGTGGAGGCTAACGTTGGCACATGAAAATTCAATGGGGAAGGAGCAAAAGTTTGCGCCAACGTTAGCCCCCTAACTTGGTGGCTAACGTTGGCGCCACTAGCACATAAGGCAAGGCCAACGTTAGGGTCAAAGTTAGACCCCTAACGTTGGCACCAACGTTGATATCAGAAAACTATGCTAGCTGATATGAAAAGTTGGAGCCAAAGTTAGACCCCTAACTTTGGCTCAAACTTTTGGTCCAACTTTTGCTAACCTCAAAACCGGTTTAATTGGTTCACTTTGGTTCTTCTCCAAACTTCAAGAGCAATCAACCAAGGCCTCTTTCAACCCAATTCCACCAAGAGCAAAGGCCCAACTCAAGGCTTGAAGATCATTTGAAGAAAGTGTATAAATAGGATAGAATTCAAGTTCTTCGGGAGCTTTCTTTTGGGAATTTTCATAAGAGTTTTCGGAGAGCTTTGGTTATTGAGTGAACTTTAATTTCTTTGTCTTGGGGAAGGAAAATTCACTTCTCTTTCTCTCAGTTTTATTGCTTTCAATTTCAATTACAATTGTCTTGGATCTTGGATTGAAGAATTGAAGAAATTCTGTTTCAATCTCATCCTTGGATCTCTCTGTTTCTTTACTGTTAATTGAATTTCATTTCCGGTTAATTGCTCTTCATTTACTTTCTTTGCAATTTACAATTCCCTTGCAAGTGTTCTTGTTGGATCTAGGAAGGCATTGAGGTCTAGACTTGGTTTTCTAGTCTCTGGGTCCTGAGATCTGAATTTCCCATTTCATTTCTCTGTTTACTGCTTTCTATGTTCATTTACTTTTCTGCTTCATATCCATTTTAATCCCAATTCCCTTTTACTCTTCTGTTTGATGCAATTCAACTTTTCCTTGTTTAAATTCTGCAAATCCATTCCCCAATTCCCTTTACAATTCCAGCCGTTTACATTTCTTGCACTTTAAGATTCTGCAATTTACATTTCTTGCATTCTAAGTTTCTGCTATTTAATTTCTTGTTCTTTAAGATTCAGCAATTTATTTCATGTTCTCTTTAATTCCATGCAATTTAATTTCTGCAAATCACAAAACACTCAACCAAATCTTGATTCGCTTGACAAAATTAACCACTAAACTAAAATTTCTCAATCCTTCAATCCCTGTGGGATCGACCTCACTCCCGTGAGTTTTTATTACTTGATGCGACCCGGTGCACTTGCCGGTTAGATTTGTGTGTTTTGGGAGAGATTTATTTTTCCTCCAAAATACTCATCAAGTTTTTGGCGCCGTTGCCGGGGATTGATTAGATTGACAATGATTAAGTGAGGTGGTGATCTAGATCAAGCACTTTTTCTTTATTTTTCTCTAATTTTGACTAACCCACTAACTGTTTGAATTTTTGCTTAAGCTAACTGGAACTTCATTCTAGCAATAGATTGAAGTGCCACTGATTCTGTGCGTTTCTTATGTTCTGCTTGTATGTCAGGTACAGGGAGATCCATTCCTGTTTTATCTGAAACTGACCAGAGAACTCTCCGAAGGCTAAGAAGAGAAGCAAGAGAAAAAAATGTTGCTGGAGAGAAAGAATCAGATGAAGAATATCATGAATTGGAGGAACACTCAACAGATCCAACAAATCCACCAGTGAGAATGGCCAACAACAATGGTCAACCCCAGAGGAGAGTCTTGGCTTCATATACACTTGCTAATCCAAGGCATTGTGGGAGTAGCATCCTTAACCCAAATGTCGATGCAAATAACTTTGAATTGAAGCCCCAACTCATCACCTTGGTGCAGAACAACTGTTCCTATGGAGGAGGCCCCTTGGAAGATCCAAACCAGCACTTATCCACCTTCCTGAGGATATGTAACATAGTGAAGACCAATGGTGTGCATCCTGACAGTTACAAATTGCTGTTATTTCCATTTTCCCTCAAAGACAAAGCCACTCAATGGTTGGAGTCATTTCCAAGAGATAGCATCAACAACTGGGATGATCTAGTAACCAAGTTTCTTGCCAAGTTTTACCCACCTCAAAGAGTTATTAGATTGAAGACTGAAGTACAAACATTCACACAAATGGATGCTGAACCCTTGTATGAGGCATGGGAACGATATAAAGCTCTAATCAGGAAGTGCCCTCCTGAGATGTTTAATAAATGGGATAAACTCCAAAATTTCTATGAAGGATTGACAATGAAAGCTCAAGAGGCACTTGACTATTCAGCAGGAGGCTCAATGCAACTCATGAAGACAGCTGAAGAAGCTCAGAACCTCATTGACAAGGTGGCTAACAACCAATATTTCTTTGGCCATCAGAGACAACACCAACCATCACTAAGGAAAGGAGTGTTAGAAATGGAAGGGGTTGACACCCTCCTAGCTCAAAACAAGATAATGCAGCAACAGATTCAAGAACAATTTGAGCAGATGGCTAAAAAGATTGATAGTTTACAAGTTGCAGCAGTGAATACAAGCCAACCATCAACCACATGGGGACAAAATGAAGAAAACCAAGAAAATCAGCAGCAGGAACAACCTCAATATGTGCACAACCAAGGCTCATGCCAAAATGAGGTTTATGGTGATACCTACAATCCATCCTGGAAGAACCATCCAAATCTCAGATGGGGAGATAACCACACCCACAACCAGCAACCGTGGCAGAAAAACTCAAACCAAAACAACTCAAGAAACACAACTTACTCAAACCACGACCAGCAAAACGCTAATAATAATCAATACAAGAAACCACAGAATACATATCAACCACCCCACCACAATCCACAAACTCATCAAAATAGCATTTCCGCACCAACATCTAACCCCCAAAACTACCACACTACCCCTACAAATAACTTCCAGCAACCACATTCCACCCCCATCATACCACCAATAGACCATCATGAAAGTAGAATTTCAAGTCTTGAGGCAGCCATACAAGCAATTGCTCAGTCCACTCAGAGCTTGGTCAAAATGCAAGAGAGAAATGAAGCTACCATGAAGAACCTTGAACGACAAGTGGGACAATTGGCCAAACAAGCTGAACGGCCAACCAATGTTCTCCCAAGAGATACAATCTCCAATCCAAAGGACAAAGGAAAAGCTACAAAGTGGGAGGAGTGCAAAGCAATCATAGTGGGAAGTGAAAAGACTAGGGAGAAGGAAGCCATCAATCAAGAAGAACACAACAGAGAAGTTCCACAAGAAGAGATGGAAGAGAGAAGTGAAGAGGAGAGAAAGACCAAGAATGCAAAAAGCTCAAAGAAAGATGATCCTGGGAGTTTTTACATACCTTGCACCATAGGAAACATAACAATTGAGAAGTCATTTTGTGACCTCGGTGCAGGTATAAACTTGATGCCTTTGTCTCTAATGAGGAAACTTCAAATTTCTAAGCTGAAGTCCACATGAATAGTTCTCCAAATGGCTGACAAATCCATTAAGCAAGCACTGGGAGTTGTGGAGAATGTGTTGGTAAAAGTGGGAAAATTCTTTCTCCCAGCTGATTTTGTCATCCTGGATATGGATGAAGACCCTAACACTCCCATCATCATGGGGAGGCCTTTCCTAGCTACAGGCAGAGCATTGATAGATGTTGAGAAAGGGGAGTTGTTGCTGAGAGTGCATGATGAGCACCTAGCATTCCATGTTTTTAAAACCCCACATGAGCCCACTCAAGAAGAAGATGGTATGAAGGATAAGGCCAAGGATCAAAGCTTAAAGGAGGCATTCAATGAGTTAACTCTAAGACTTCTACATCCATGCTTGAAAGAAGTAAAGATGGTGCAACAGACCAAAGAAATCAAGGAGGAACTAGATCCAAAACCCCCAGATGAGAACCTCAACATTCCAGATAAAGAACCACCAAGGCATGAATCATCTCCTAAGAAAGAAGAGAAGAAGAAGAGGCCAAAAGGGTGGAAAAACAAGAAAATCCCCACTGAAGGCTTTTCACCAGGGGATAAAGTAGTGTTAAACACACAACCAATGAAGATGTCTCTACAATTATTTGAATATTACACTGTGAACTGGGTCCTTTCACTTGAACACTTAGAGATCATCAAAGAGGAGACTGGAAGGAAGTTCACAGTAAGAGGAGAAAAGTTGAGGCACTATGATTTTCAACCCCCATGATCTAAGTGGATTGATGTCAAGCTAATGACAATAAAGAAGCGCTTGTTGGGAGGCAACCCAACCTGAGGTAGTTCACTTCTCATAGCTATTTCAATAAAAGGGTTAATTAGACTTATCTATATTGCAAGGAGCTAAGTTTGGTGTTGCACACCAAAATAAATTAAGAGAGAATGAAAGATTCTAAGTTTGGTGTTCCACCAAATTCTCATTTAAAAGCACATTCTCACCTTCTGCATACATGGATGCTAGCTCCGAGTAATCAGATAAACTAATTAACCAATTGTTTACTTTTTAGTTTTTCTAGTTTTTATTGTCTTTAACAAAGATAGGAGGATTTTACATATAGTTATTTTGATGCATGAGAAAGGTGGCAAGGAACTAAGTTTGGTGTTCACACACCAAAGTAAGTTCAAAAGCCTACAAGAAAATTCTGCACACTAACAAGTTACCTAAGGGCTTGAGAAACAAGCAACTTCCATGAACTTTATAGGAATTCAATCACTCTCTTGGAAGGGTTACATACCATCAGCTGAGAGTAAGAAGAAGAAGCCACCAAGAGGTTGTATTGTCACTTAATTCTATCAGCATTGAACTGTTCTAATTTGGAAGTTTGAGAGTTACCATTGCAACAGTAACTGTTAGTTTAGTCATTTTGCATCTTGAGTGTTCTAGTTGAAATAAGTATGCTAGCTTAAGTATGTGCTTGTGTGTTCACTTAACAAAAAGCATGCTTTGTCCCCTGCATTTTCAATTCAATAAAAGAAATGTTTGAATGAGAAGTAAGATAGTCTCTGTTAGATAGAAGTAGAATAAAAGTAAGTGGTGGTATGTGTGTGATTGTACAATAGCTTACTTTTAGTGAATAAAGAGCTATGATATCTCCTTCTAAGTAAAGAGTGGCCTACTGTCTATGAATCTCAATTAAATAAAAAATTCCTTGGTTAGAAAGAAAAACAAAAAGAAGGAAAGAAAAAAGACAGCCAAAAAGTGGCAGAACAAAAGGAAACAAAAAGAAACAAAGCTGGACACCAATAGCTTGAACTTTAAAATATATGCCTGTGATGTCTTTGTACTAGGATCTGCTTGGATTAGTAAGCTCTTAGGAGTGCATCAACACTCGGTGACTTGGGTTAACTAATCCGGGATCATCAGCTGAAAGTCCACTATCAAGAGCAACCTAACTACAAGGCATTTAGTAACCCAAAGAGGTGCTGGGCATCAATGTTTTAAGAAGGAATGTAAGCCAAGTGTCTATGGTGAATAATGTGTCAAGTATAAAGAAAAGAAAATGAACTTGCTACACATGACACTCAAATAAAGCTTATGAACAAGGTAATAGCCAAGGATAAAAGAATAATGAGAGGTCATAGCAGTATGTCACTTGAAGCTTGAAGGAGACTTTCTAGGCCTAGGAGTCAATAAGAAGTGAGTATTTGCATATCCACACAAAACCCCATGAACTATCAATAATACTCTACTAGCATGAACATCCTCTTCCATTTCATTCTTTCTTCTCAATAAATCTTTTCTTGCTTGGGGACAAGCAAGCTTTAAGTTTGGTGTTGTGATGACAAGCCATCTTAGCCTATTTTAACTAGTCTTTTTCTTTTGTTTTCATTAGAATTATGCACTTTCTTGAGCTACAAGCAAGCCAATTGAGTAGATTTTCATGTTTCCCTTGATTGAATCAACCATATATGAATTCATGCCATTTCATGAGGTTTTATGCTATATTTGTTGCATATTGTGAAAGAATGAATATCTCATGATTTTGAGCATAGCTTTGATGTGTTTGGTTGATTAATTATAGGTGAATAAAGCTTGGAGAAGGGTTGAAGCAAGAAGGAATGGCTAGGAGTAAAGAGGAGACAATGGAATAAGTGAAATTGAACCAGGAAGCAAGAAGCTGGACCTAAAGTTAGCATCAAACTTTTGCACAAACTTTTGGTTGAAAAGTTAGCCCCAACGTTAGCCCCCTAACTTGGAGGCTAACGTTGGAACTTGAAAATTCTCCCCTGGGCTCTAAAAGTTGGCGCCAACGTTAGCCCCCTAACTTTGAGGCTAACGTTGGCACATGAATTTCTCCCCTGGGCACCAACGTTTGCGCCAACGTTAGACCCCTAACGTGGAGGCTAACGTTGGCACATGAAAATTCAATGGGGAAGGAGCAAAAGTTTGCGCCAACGTTAGCCCCCTAACTTGGTGGCTAACGTTGGCGCCACTAGCACATAAAGCAAGGCCAACGTTGATATCAGAAAACTATGCTAGCTGATATGAAAAGTTGGAGCCAAAGTTAGACCTCTAACTTTGGCTCAAACTTTTGGTCCAACTTTTGCTAACCTCAAAACCGGTTCAATTGGTTCACTTTGGTTCTTCTCCAAACTTCAAGAGCAATCAACCAAGGCCTCTTTCAACCCAATTCCACCAAGAGCAAAGGCCCAACTCAAGGCTTGAAGATCATTTGAAGAAAGTGTATAAATAGGATAGAATTCAAGTTCTTCGGGAGCTTTCTTTTGGGAATTTTCATAAGAGTTTTCGGAGAGCTTTGGTTATTGAGTGAACTTTAATTTCTTTGTCTTGGGGAAGGAGAATTCACTTCTCTTTCTCTCAGTTTTATTGCTTTCAATTTCAATTACAATTGTCTTGGATCTTGGATTGAAGAATTGAAGAAATTCTGTTTCAATCTCATCCTTGGATCTCTCTGTTTCTTTACTGTTAATTGAATTTCATTTCCGGTTAATTGCTCTTCATTTACTTTCTTTGCAATTTACAATTCCCTTGCAAGTGTTCTTGTTGGATCTAGGAAGGCATTGAGATCTAGACTTGGTTTTCTAGTCTCTGGGTCCTGAGATCTGAATTTCCCATTTCATTTCTCTGTTTACTGCTTTCTATGTTCATTTACTTTTCTGCTTCATATCCGTTTTAATCCCAATTCCCTTTTACTCTTCTGTTTGATGCAATTCAACCTTTCCTTGTTTAAATTCTGCAAATCCATTCCCCAATTCCCTTTACAATTCCAGCCGTTTACATTTCTTGCACTTTAAGATTCCGCAATTTACATTTCTTGCATTCTAAGTTTCTGCTATTTAATTTCTTGTTCTTTAAGATTCAGCAATTTATTTCATGTTCTCTTTAATTCCATGCAATTTAATTTCTGCAAATCACAAAACACTCAACCAAATCTTGATTCGCTTGACTAAATTAACCACTAAACTAAAATTGCTCAATCCTTCAATCCCTGTGGGATCGACCTCACTCCCGTGAGTTTTTATTACTTGATGCGACCCGGTGCACTTGCCGGTTAGATTTGTGTGTTTTGGGAGAGATTTATTTTTCCTCCAAAATACTCATCAGAGAACAAGGTAGTAGATCACCTATCCAGAATCCCACATGAGGAAAGTAGAACACATGATACAAGTGTGAACGAGCTCTTCCCTGATGAGCAGCTGATGACAGTTCACAAAGCACCATAGTTCGCAGACATTGCCAACTTCAAGGCAACTGGGACCTTACCTCCAGAGATCAATAAACATCAAAAAAGGAAGCTCATGAATGATGCAAAATACTTTGTCTGGGATGAGCCATATCTCTTCAAGAAGTGTTCAGATGGAATCCTTAGAAGATATGTTTCAGAAGAAGAAGGACGAGAGGTCCTATGGAATTGCCACGACTCATGCTATGGAGGACACTTTGGAAGGGACAGAACTGCAACAAAGGTGTTACAAAGCGGATTCTTTTGGCCCACCCTTTTCAAGGATGCCAAAGAACTAGTAAAGAGCTGTAATGAATGCCAAAGATCTGGAAACTTGCCCAAAAGAAATGAGATGCCACAAAATTTCATCTTGGAATTGGAACTGTTTGATGTGTGGGGAATCAATTTCATGGGACCATTCCCAACCTCATATTCAGACAAGTACATCTTGGTAGCAGTGGATTACGTTTCCAAGTGGGTAGAGGCTATTGCAACCCCAACAAATGATAACAAGGTGGTCATGAACTTCCTCAGAAAGAATATCTTTAGCCAGTTCGGAGTCCCACGAGCACTCATCAGTGACGGAGGGAGCCATTTTTGTAACAGACCACTAGAAGCTCTTCGCCTACGATATGGGGTAAAACACAAGGTGGCCACGCCTTACCATCCCCAAACAAGTGGGCAAACGGAGATATCCAACAGAGAGCTAAAGAGGATTCTGGAAAAGACTGTGGGTGCATCAAGAAAGGATTGGTCAAAGAAGCTGGATGATGCTCTTTGGGCATACAGAACAGCATTCAAAACTTCACTTGGAATGTCCCCATATCAACTGGTGTATGGGAAAGCTTGTCATTTACCACTGGAGCTGGAACACAAAGCTCTCTGGGCTCTCAAGATACTAAATTTTGACAGCATTGCTGCTGGTGCAAAGAGGATCCTGCAACTGCAAGAGATGGAGGAATTTAGATCTCAAGCCTATGAAAATGCCAAGATTTATAAAGAAAAGGCGAAGAGAAGACATGACCTGCATCTGGCACCAAGGAGTTTTGAAAAGGGCCAACAAGTACTCCTTTACAACTCCAAATTGAGACTGTTCCCTGGCAAACTCAAGTCAAGGTGGTTAGGACCCTTCCTTGTCACAAAGGTCTCCCCATACGGGAACATAGAAATCATGGACGAAGGTTCAGAGAGGACTTTCACTATGAACGGACAAAGACTCAAACATTATATGGGCAACATGGGGGAAAACCCCAGAGTAAAGTATCATCTCAATTAATTGAGGAATCGTCGAGCTAGCGACGATAAAAGAGCACTCTATTGGGAGGCAACCCAACCTCAGGTAGTTTCCTTTTCATCTTTATTTCAATAAAGGTCACAAGTTGTTTCCCATGTATTGCGAGGAGCTAAGTTTGGTGTTCCACACCAAAACAATCCAAAAGTGAAAGTGTAATTCTAAGTTTGGTATTCTACCAAAGGATCTTAGTTAGAATCACACTCTACTCCCAAAGCACATTGCTAGCTCCAACCAATCAAGGGAAACCACTTAGATGTAGTTAAACTTTGTTTATAATTGTTTTGTTAATAACAAGATATGAGGTTCTCCGCATATATGCAAGGTTTTGTACTGGGCAAAGAACTAAGTTTGGTGTTCACACACCAAATTAAGTTCAGAAGTCACAAGCATACATGCAAGCTAACTATTTCTCAAGTGCTTTGGGAACAAGCAACTTTCAATAACTTTGCAGGAATCTTATGAGGAAATGGTGCACCTTGACCCAAGGAGGTGAGGTAGCAAAGACTAGGATGATGACAAAAAAAAAAGAGGGCAACTAGAAACCATCACCCAAATGTTGTATTGTTAATTCCATGAACTTAGAATGTTGAAAGTTGGAAGTCCGAATGCATTTTTGATTAATAGTTACTCGTTAGTTGGAACCCTTTTAAATTCTGTCTTTTAAGCTTTTTGTTGAATAGGTCTATGCTTGCTAGTCTTTATGTCACTGCATCCTTACCTTGCTTACTTGTATGCTTGTCCTTTTGAATCAAATGAAAAGAGAATGAGTGTTTTATAAAAGACCAGAGTGGAGTTCATACTATGGAGTAAGTTCCTGAGTTTGTGGTGTGGTCATAAGTTAGTTAAGTTGGTTCAACCACAAGGTGGGAAGACAACTATCTGTCATGAATACTATGCTTTGAACACACCCCATGAGACTAGCTAAATAACAAGATCCTAATAAGAAAAAGGGAAAGAACAATCAAAGTTGAAGAATAAAAGAAAAATAGCAAGAAAAGAGACTAGGCACCAAGGGTTTGAGTCTTGAGAGATGTGTCTATGGTGTTCCTGTACCAAGGATCTGCTTGGATTACTAAGCTCTCAGGGCTGCTTTATCACTTGGTAACTTGGGTTAACTAACCCGGGATTATCAGCTGAAAGTCCACTATCAAGGCAATCTTTGCTACAGAACATTTAGTAACCCAAAGAGGTGCTGGACACAAAGACCTCAAGGAAAGAAAATAAACAAACCATGTACCTGTGGTGTGTATGTATGGAGGAGAGACTTGAGGAAGTAAGTCCTTAGGGGTGCTTCAACACCTAGCACCTTGAACCAATTGGTTCGGGAGTGTTGGCTGAAAGCTTATTTTAAAGAGTTGCCCTCTTACAGAGCACTTAGCCTAATTACACAAATAAGCCCTGAAATGACAACAAAAGGATCAATGAATAAAAGTCTCATAGGATGCAATCACAGTGAGTATTCCAGGACATGATAAAGGTCTGAAAGCCAGTGAAGGAATGAACCTAAGTTGCTATGCATGAAACCACCATAAAACCAGAAACATGACTTCCACAAGAATGACTCATTTCTCTTGGCATTCCATTCATCATTCTCCTGTTCTAGTACTTGCTTAGGGACAAGCAAGCATTAAGTTTGGTGTTGTGATGCCAGGGCATTTTGGCCAGTTTCACTGACCTTTTCTTTACTGTTTTTAGGGTACTTTCATGCATTTTCTTAGAAAATAAGCTAGTTTTGGGTAGATATTCACTTATATCTTGATTCAAGCATACATTGTGCACTTTACATGATTTCATGAGGATTTTACATAAATTATATGATAAATTGGATGATGCATGACTCATGACTTGGACTAGAGCTTTGATGCACTTTGTTGCTTGATTTCAGGACAAAGGAAGCAAAGAAGAACCACGTTAGCAGTCACGTTAGTCCCACTAACGTGACTTCTAACGTGGAATGGGTGCTAACTTGGAAAGTTAATGAGAAAGGTAATCGCCAATAACGCCCTCGAAGCCATCATAAGCCCAGGTTAAGAGTCACGTTAACTAAGTTAACATGAACTCTAACGTGGAAGAAGACAATAAGGCCAACGTTAGTGACACTCCCCTTTGTCACTAACGTTGGACCAAGCTCAGAATTGGCCATGTTAGTTGCCACGTTAACTTAGTTAACGTGGCTTCTAACGTTAAGAAGCAAAAGGGAAGCCAACGTTAGTGACATTCACCTTTGTCACTAACGTTGGCCAAGCTTCCATAAGCCACGTTAACTCCCACGTTAACTTAGTTAACGTGGAAGCTAACGTGGAGAGAGCAATTGGTCGCCAACGTTAGTGACACTTACCTTTGTCACTAACGTTGGGGTGAACCACCATGAGCCACCATGAGCAACGTTAACTCCCACGTTAACTTAGTTAACGTGGAAGATAACGTGGAAAAAGAGATTATGAGCCAACGTTAGTGACACTCACCTTTGTCACTAACGTTGGAGATGGCTAGCATGACTACGTTAGAAGCCACGTTAACCTAGTTAACATGGACTCTAACGTGAGAAATAGGGGCACATTAGAACGTTAGTGACAAAGGTAATTGTCACTAACGTTCTCGAAGGATTGGCAAGCTTACGTTAAGAGCCACGTTAACTAAGTTAACGTGGACTCTAACGTAGAGAAGGGGGAGGCTCATCAACGTTATTGGGAAAGGTAAGTCCCAATAACGTGTGCGAAGGACCAAGAGTCAACGTTAGTGGTAATGTTTGTGCCACTAACGTTGAGGTTAACGTGGCTCATACTTGGGTGAGCAACGTTAGTGAAAATGGTGATTGTCACTAACGTTCTCGAACTCACACTTTCACTTAACGTTAACACCACTAACGTCCTAAGCTAAAAGTCCCTGCCTATTCACACTTTCTCTCTGCAAGCAAAGCTAAGCCCAATGAAGAAGATAACTGCTTCAAACTCAGGATCCAAAGGCCCATACCCAAGACTTGAAGAGCCAACTAGAAGATCAGAAGAGTAGTATATATAGGATTAGCTTTGAATTAGTTTGAGAGAGGAAACTTTAGGGAGCCTTTGGCATAGAATTACGCTCTGTATTTACTCTACACTTATAGTTTTACTTTCAGCATGTATTCTCCATCTTTGTTTTCATTTTCCAGAGCTATGAACAACTAAACCCCTTTCATTGGGTTAGGGAGCTCTGTTGTAGTTTGATGGATCAATTTTAGTTTTCATTCTCTTTCTTCTATCTTTTCTCTTGATTTTACTAGAAAACTTTCGATCTTCATCTAATTGGGTAGTTATCTTGGAAAAGAAGCTACTCATACTTGGATCTCTTCTGAACCTTGAAAGAGGAATGAAGGGATCATGCTAGAAATGCTTTCTCATGCTGGACCAAATTGGGTTTGGATGGATATGTGACTATAATCCTTCCAACACTTGATTTGGGAAATGCATGTGGTATAATCAGTGACCATACTTCATCTCTTCTCATGAGCAATTGACCAAGGAATTGGCTATTGATCAAAATTTGAGAGATTGAATTACAAGGAATTATAATTCGATCACTTAAGATTGCCAAGGAGATCAATGAATGCATTGATTGAGGAAGAGATGAAAATGAACTCGATCCGGAGAATGCAACATCTCCTGAGCCCAATGAACTCCCCATTTCTGATCTTACCCATTCTCTTTAATTTCTGCCATTTACTTTTATGAGCAATTACCCCATTCCTATTTAAGATTCTGCAATTTACTTTCCGCCATTTACATTCAGCTCTTTATTTCCAGCATTTACTGTTTCTGCCATTTACTTTTCCGCCATTTAATTTTCTGCAATTCTCAACTCAAATTCTGATTCGTTCAACTAGAACATTCCTCTAATTAAATTTGCTTGATCAATCAATCTCTGTGGGATTCGACCTCACTCTATTGTGAGTTTTTACTTGACGACGAATTCGGTACACTTGCTGAAGGAAATTTGTTGCAAGACAAGTTTTCCGCGTATCAAATACCTTACCAAGAAATCCTTATTCATGACAGATTTTCCCCTTGGTAATTGTATTTAATATATAACAGTTGCCTTTGTTTTAGTTCAAATAAATTGACATAGGATTGCATTCTATGTTTGGTGTTGCTATGCAACAAAATTTGCTTCCAATCTTTACTAGATACTTGCATCAATTCCAAGTGAAAGTGTCGCACTAAGTTTGGTGTGCCACTCATTCTTTATGCAATGTATCGTGCACATCCTCTTATTTTTGCAATCACAATGTCTCGGTTTCTTTGTGCCTTCATTGTTATTATTCATCTTGCTTGCTTAAACACATGTACTACTAATATTTTATTGTGTAAGACAATCATGGTCCATTCTAGACCCCATCACCATTGTTCTAATTTTTGCTTGAGGATGAGCAAGAATTCTGAGTTTGGTATGGGAAGAGGAAGAATAGGAGGAAAAGAACAACAACAAGGAAGATGAACCACAAGGTGGTAATGCTCCTTTCTCATCCTACTTATTTCTAGTACTGTAAATTTCATGATTGTCTTTATCTTCTCTGTATACATGTGTGTTATGAATAAGCATAGTTTGATTACTGATTTTTAACATCTTGCTGTGATATTATGACTACCAACTTGAATTTTGTGAGTTCAAAATCAATAAAGCATCATGATCATAAACAAACAAGGTCATTAAAGAAGAACTTAGCATGGGCATATAAGTATCGGAAGGCTAGTATGGTTAATTGTGGTTCAATTGCATTAGATTTTATTTAATTGATATTTTCATCTAGGACATTTTATGAAATTTTTTAAATCATGAAAACCTTGAAGGAAGCAAATGCAAATAAGGCAAGAAAGAAAAAGGGAAAGAATGGGAAAGCTGAAGGCTCTGAGTACCAATGACAATTAAGTTGTTAAGTACTTGTGGTGTTTATGTATCACGCAGAAAGCTTGAAAACAAAACATTTAGAGTCAAGGCTAGGCTCAAGTGCAAAAGCACTCCCTCAAAGCACAAGGCTCTGAGCATCAATGATTAGAGAGAGTAAAGAAAATAAACAAATGAGCTTAATGAAGTCCTCTAATTAAATGCTTGTGGTGCTTATGTATCAAGTGGTAATACTTGAAAGCAAAGCATTTAGAGTCGTAGCTTTGTTATCAACTCATGGGACAAAGCACCCAAAAAAGGAGAAGCTAATATGAAAATCAAAAGCTTGTTTCAAGGAAGAAATATAAGGAAAAGATTTCATAAAATGAGCTAGATAAAAGCATCAATCATTTACATTCCTTTTGTGATTGTAGCATGCATAGAAAACTGCGAACCATGAATATCAAATTGCTATTCTTCTCACCTTGGTTTGTCAAAACTTACTGCATGATTCTTTTCTTGCTTGGGGACAAGCAAGGTTTAAGTTTGGTGTTGTGATGACATGTCATCATGTCATATTTTTCTATGCTTTTTCATACAAGAAATTAATTATTAGTGCTTAAATATTGCATGCTTTTGTGCTTAAATGGTATATTTCTTTCATCTTTTGACTTTATAAACTTTGTAGGAAATAAGAAGAAAAAGAAGGAAAAAAAAGCACAAAATAAGCTAAAAAGGAGAAACGAGGAATTTTGGTGCACATTTTGGAGTTGAGGCACACTTTTGAGCCTTAGGCCATGCTTTTAAAAGCGTGGACCATGGCTAACTCAAGGAAGGGTACTCTATTTCACCATCAATGCTCATTTGCTAAGAGAGTGCCAAGTTAACTAAGCCAGCATTTTCGGGCAAGTTAAAATTTGGAGGCAAAGTTTTGCAAACAACTCGCACGCGTGCATGACGCTGACAGGCTCCCAAGGGTGTATTGGTAAATATTTTCTCCAATAAAACCACATTGCAAGTATAGATCTACCAACAACAATCCTCGGCGGTCAAATTTAGAGAGGGATTTGGTTGTCACAAGTTCAACCCCAATAGAAATAACCGAAGTATTCAAACCTCGGGTCATCTCACAAGGACTGGGCAAACATGTGCTTCAACATTGGTTAGAAATCCGGGGTTGTGAGTTATGAACATGAAAATAAATGGGAATCTTAACAAGCAAGTAATCTTAAATTGCAACAAACTAATTCAACTATCTAAGCAAAACATGAGCAATTCCAATGAACAAGCAACATTCCACTTAATTCTATTATAAACCAAGCAAGTAACTGTAACTAAAGCAAATAATTTGGGAAAATTGGTTTTCAAATATGAATAATAAAAGCAACTCTTGGCTAGGCATGGGAATACCGTATCTTGACAATTATGAGGAACAAAGCTCATTAAGTCTACCCTCAAAGTCTTAAGTACGTGATATCTACTCCTAGACTTGAAGTACGTCAAATCGCTTTGATCATATCAACCCATAAGTCCCAACCTACCTACTAATTGGATTAGTAGTGGGTTGGCATCAATGAGTATCAAATTGACCACCAAGGGCTCCCAAATCATCAAATCCATTAGACCCAATGACTCAAGTTTACCCAATTCCCTTGACCTAGGCCAAGAGTAAAGAAGACTACTCCATAATCAAAGTAAACAATTCATCGAACACTTGGTAAGCATTAACAAAAGACATGTTCAAAATAGCAATTAAATTGAAATCTACAAGTACCCACTAACAATTATTAACATACAATCATCCAAACAACAAGATTAAACATAGAAATCATCAATGTAACATCAACAAGTCAAGATTCACAACATTCATGAAATGCGTATAAAATGACAATTGACAAGAATTCATAAAACTATCACTAGATATAAGCAAAATTGTAACAAGGAATTCAAATTGAACAATTAAAACTAGTAATTAACAAGATCCAATTCATAAATCAACAAGGGAAGATCAAATTAAACCTAGATCTAGAGAGGAACAATGGTTTCTCTCTCTATAATAACCAAAGAACCAAAAACTAGCTAAAATTATGTCTTAGTGTAAAAATGATTGATCCCCCCTTTCCCCTTAGCATCCTTGGGTCTTTTCCATGCAGAAACAGCTTGAAATTGGGCCTGATGAGCCTCAGAAATCGCCAGGCACGATTTCCTTTAATGAGGTCACGTGCAGCTTTTCACGCGTACGCGCCATGCGTGCCTGCGCGCCGATTGCTTTTGCGATCCACGCGTGCGTGCCAAGTGCGCGTGCGCGTCGATAGGAATCTTCTAAACCGCGCGGATGCGTCCATCCTTGCGCACCGCTTCCAGCCAATCCCATCCATGCGTCCGCGTGGAGTGCGCGGGCGCCCGATGCTGCTTTTCCCAAGATTTGAATTCTTCATGTTCCTCCCTCTTTGTACATGCCTTCTCCCTCTCTTCTAAGTCATTCCTACCCTATAATTCCTGAAATTACTTAACAAATACATCTCGGCATCGAATGGCAATAGAAGAGGATTAAAATATGACAATTTTAAGGCAAAATAAGCATGTTTTCCATCATGGAGCAATATTGGGAAGTGAACACAAAACCATGCATTTCTTGCGAATAAGTGTGAGAAATATTGATAAAATCCCCCAAAATAAGCACAAGATAAACCACAAAATTGTGGTTTATCAAATCTCCCACACTTAAACCAAGCATGTCCTCATGCTTAAAATAAAAAGACCAAAGATCATGATGGGAAAGGGTTTATGAAATGCAAACAACCTAAATGGATGCATGCAACTAATGAAAAATCATCTACCTACTTGGTCAAGAGTAAATCTATCCTCCAAGAATACATGTGAGCATATAAGGTGAAAATAGTATGTGATTCATGAATCCTACCAAATTGAACATCACCATGGAATGCATATGACTTGCTAAACGAACGCTTGTGAAAGCCGGGAACAAGCATTGAGCATCGAACCCTCACCGGAAGTGTATTCGCTCTATTCGCTCAAGTGTATAGGGTTCGTCACTCAATCTTCTCCTAATCATGCTTTCCAAGATTTTTCTTTCATCTAACAATCGACAATTACTTAATTCATGCTTATAAGTATCATGAGGTCTTATTCATGGGTTGTAACGGGGTTAGGGTGAAGGTAAGGATGGATATGGCCACGTGGGCTTAAAATTTGAGTCCTTGATCAACCTAGGATCCACTAGACACATAGAACAACCTATACAACTACAATATATTACCTAGCCACCCTTGAGTTTTACTCTTTTTGCATAGTCATGTATTCTTTTCAATTCACACCCATATGCATTGTTTTTGTTAATTTATCTTGGGGCATCTTTGTCCCCTTTCATTGCTTTCTCTCTTTTATTATTTTTTTTATTATTATCCCCTTTTTCTTGGGGTTTCTTTGTGAACAAAAGTTTCACTACATACAGTTTCATCATTCAACACATGAGTATGTTCCCAAATCCTAGAATTTTTCAATTACACTACAATTACACACCTATATATCTACCCGAATTTCCCAAGTATACCCTCCTATTTGAATGACACACATCCTAACTTACCTAAGGGAATCAAGGATTCAAATTTAGGGACATTCATGGTTTTTCACTTAGGGTTGTTTATGTGCTCTATTTAAGAACAAAAGGGTTTATCATGGGCTCAAAATTGGTTAGCAACGGTAGATAAAAGGGTTAAGGCCATTTGGGAAAAGTGACTATTGAAATGATGGCCTCAATCATGTAAATGTATTCATACACCAAGCAATGGACATATAGAATCAGACAAAGCAAGGATCACAATCATAGAGAGAGAGAGATATGCACACAAGAATGGAAATAATGGTTAAAAGATGTAACCATGCAATAGGCTCAAAACTTTCATGCTTGTGTTCTTAGCTCAATCACTATGTTCCAAAATACATTCTTAAAGCAAGTTTACTGCAAAAAAAAAATTTTAGAATTTTGGTAGGTCACCCAGGACGCAGTTTCTTGAAAAGGAAGTTATTATTTTGACGAAGTAACTTTATAGAAACTAACTATCATGCAAGGGTATTTACAAGCAAAACTAACTACACATGCAATATACTAATGATGAGCGGATAATTTATACGCTTTTTGACATTGTTTTCAGTATGTTTTTAGTAGGATCTAGTTACTTTTAGGGATGTTTTCATTAGTTTTTATGTTAAATTCACATTTCTGGACTTTACTATGAGTTTGTGTGTTTTTCTGTGATTTCAAGTATTTTCTGGCTGAAATTGAGGGACTTGAGCAGAAATCAGATTCAGAGGTTGAAGAAGGACTGCTGATGCTGTTGGATTCTGACCTCCCTGCACTCAAAGTGGATTTTCTGGAGCTACAGAACTCGAAATGGCGCGCTTCCAATTGCGTTGGAAAGTAGACATCCAGGGCTTTCCAGCAATATATAATAGCCCATACTTTGGCCAAGAATAGATGACGTAAACTGGCGTTCAACGCCAACTTTTTGCCCAAATCTAGCATCCAGCGCCAGAAAAGGAGCCAAAACCAGAGTTGAACGCCCAAACTGGCACAAAAACTGGCGTTCAACTCCAAGAAGGACCTCTACACGTGCAACACTCAAGCCCAGCCCAAGCACACACCAAGTGAGCCCCGGAAGTGGATTTATGCATCAATTACTTACTTCTGTAAACCCTAGTAACTAGTTTATTATAAATAGGACCTTTTACTATTGTATTAGAATCTTTGATCAGTTGTATGCTATCTTAGATCACGTTTGAGGGCTGGCCATCTCGGCCAAGCCTGGACCTTTCACTTATGTAATTTTAACGGTAGAGTTTCTACACTCCATAGATTAAGGTGTGGAGCTCTACTGTTCCTCAAAGATTAACGCAAAGTACTATTGTTTTCTATTCAATTCATCTTATTTCGCTTCTAAGATATCCATTCGCACCCAAGAACGTGATGAAGGTGATGATTATGTGTGACGCTCATCACCATTCTCCCCTATGAACACGTGCCTGACAAACACTTCCGTTCTACATGAAATAAGTTAGAATGAATATCTCTTAGATCTCTTAACTGGAATCTTCGAGGCGTAAGCTAGAATGATGGCGGCATTCAAGAGAATCCGGAAAGTCTAAACCTTGTCTGTGGTATTCCGAGTAGGATTCAATGATTGAATGACTGTGACGAGCTTCAAACTCGCGATTGTTGGGCGTTAGTGACAGACGCAAAAGGAGGGTGAATCCTATTCTAGCATGATCGAGAACCGACAGATGATTAGCCGTGCTGTGATAGAGCATGTGAGCATATTTTTCACTGAGAGGAGGGGATGTAGCCACTGACAACAGTGATGCCCTTGCATAAAGCCAGCGATGGAAAGGAGTAAGACTGATTGGATGAAGATAGCAGGAAAGCAGAGGTTCAGAGGAACGAAAGCATCTCCATTCGCTTATCTGAAATTCTCACCAATGAATTACATAAGTATTTCTATCCCTATTCTATTAATTAATTTCGAAAACCTCATTACTATTTTATATCTTCTTGACTGAGATTTGCAAGGTGACCATAGCTTGCTTCATACCAACAATCTCCGTGGGATTCGACCCTTACTCACGTAAGGTATTACTTGGACGACCCAGTGCACTTGCTGGTTAGTTGTATCGAAGTTGTGAACCATGGTATTGGCACCATGTTCTTGGCTTCATTGCCAGGGAAAGAAAGAGTCATGAATTTTATATAATCAAAGTGTAATCACGATTGTGCGTACCAAGTTGCTCACGTTGCCAGGGATTGTTTGAGCCTGGAAATCACAATTTCGTGCACCAAGTTTTTGGCGCCGTTGTCGGGGATTGTTCGAGTATGGACAACTGACGGTTCATCCTGTTGCTCAGATTAGGTAATTTTCTTTTTGTTTTCTTTTCAAAAATTTTTCAAAAATATTTTAAAACTTTCTCACCTGTTTTCGAAAAAAAAAATTATAATAAAAATGTTTTCAAAATTTTTCTTCAGAATTTTTAAGAATGAATTCTAGTGTTTCATGAAGCATGTAAAGCCTGGCTGGCTGTAAATGAAAGTCTAAATTTATTTGGACGGAGGCTTGCAATTTGTTATCAAGAGCAATATACTCTGATGTTAAATGCTGAAGCTTGGCTGGCCATTGGCCATGTCTAGTGTTTTGGACCGGAGCTTTCATTGAAAGCTTGGCTGGCTAGTGAGCCATGTCTAATTCCTGGACTGAAGCTTTAGACTAAGAATGCAAGATTCCTGGAATTCATGTTAAAAATTTTGGAATCCTTATTTTTTCTTTTTCATATAATTTTCGAAAAAATTACCAAAAAAATTAGAAAATCATAAAAATCAAAAATATTTTTCTGTTTCTTGTTTGAGTCTTGAGTCATGTTATAAGTTTGGTGTCAATTGCATGTGCATCTTGCATTTTTCGAAAATTTCATGCATTCATAGTGTTCTTCATGATCTTCAAGTTGTTCTTGGTAAGTCTTCTTGTTTAATCTTGATGATTTTTTGTTTTGTGTTGTATCATGTTTATCATATGCATTCTTGAATTCTTAGTGTCTAAGCATTAAAGAATTCTAAGTTTGGTGTCTTGCATGTTTTCTTTGCATTAAAAATTTTTCAAAAATATGTTCTTGGTGTTCATCATGATCTTCAAAGTGTTCTTGGTGTTCATCTTGACATTCATAGCATTCTTGCATGCATTCATTGTTTTGATCCAAAATCTTCATGCATTGCATCTCTTTAGTGTTTTTCTCTCTCATCATAAAAATTTCAAAAAATAAAAAAAAAATATCTTTCCCATTTTCTCTCATCAAATTTGAAAGTTTGGATTGACTTTTTCAAAAATTTTTAAAATCAAATTGTTTCTCATGAGTCAAATCAAATTTTCAATTTGAAAATCTTATCTTTTTCAAAATCTTTTTCAAAAATCAAATCTTTTTCAAAATTCTTAGTTATTTTCGAAAATTCCAAAAATATTTTTCAAAAATCTTTTTCTTATTTTTATACCAAATTTTCGAAAATAACATAATCAATTAATGTTTTGATTCAAAAATTTCAAGTTTGTTACTTACTTGTTAAGAAAGATTCAAACTTTAAGTTCTAGAATCATATCTTGTGATTTTTTATGAATCAAGTCATTAATTGAGATTTTAAAAATCAAATCTTTTTCAAAACTAATTTCTAAAATATCTTCTTATCTTACCTTTTTCAAAAAGTTGGTTTCAAAATATCTTTTCTAACCTCCTAACTTCCTATCTTTTCAAAATTTGTTTCAACTAACTAACTAACTCTTTGTTTGTTTCTTAACTTTTTCAAAACTACCTAACTAACTCTCTCTCTCTAATTTTCGAAAATATCTTCCCTCTTTTTCAAAAATTTCTTTTTAATTAACTAATTATTTTTATTTTTATTTTTGATTTTAAAAATTTTCGAAAAATACTAACACTTTTCAAAAACCATTTTTGAAAATCACTAACTCTTTTTCAAAAATATTTTTCGAAAATTCTCCCTCTCCCATCTTATTCTATTTATTTATTCATCTACTAACATCTCATCTCACATCTCTGCCATCCTCACATTTGTGTTTCTTTCTTTACATCACACTCTTTGTCTCCCTCTTTTCTTCCACTCACAAAGGGATCCCTATACTGTGGTATAAAGGATCCATATTATTATTATTATTTTTTCTGTGCCCTCTTCTTTGTCATATGAGCAGGAGCAAGGATAAGAACATTCTTGTGGAAGAATATCCAGAACCTGAAAGGACTCTGAAAAGGAAACTAAGAGAAGCTAAAATACAACAATCCAGAGATAACCTTTCAGAAATTTTCGAACAGGAAGAGGAGATGGCAGCCGAAAATAATAATAATGTAAGGAAGATGCTTGGTGACTTTACTGCACCTAATTCCAATTTACATGGAAGAAGCATCTCCATTCCTGCCATTGGAGCAAACAACTTTGAGCTGAAACCTCAATTAGTTTCTCTGATGCAGCAGAACTGCAAGTTTCATGGACTTCCATCTGAAGATCCTTTTCATTTCTTAACTGAATTCTTGCAGATATGTGATACTGTTAAGACTAATGGAGTAGATCCTAAAGTCTACAGGCTCATGCTTTTCCCTTTTGCTGTAAGAGACAGAGCTAGATTATGGTTGGATTCTCAACCCAAAGACAGCCTGAACTCTTGGGATAAGCTGGTCACGGCTTTCTTAGCCAAGTACTTTCCTCCTCAAAAGCTGAGCAAGCTTAGAGCTGATGTTCAAACCTTCAGACAGAAAGAAGGTGAATCCCTCTATGAAGCTTGGGAAAGATACAAACAGTTGACCAAAAAGTGTCCTTCTGACATGCTTTCAGAATGGACCATCCTGGATATATTCTATGATGGTTTATCTGAGCTATCAAAGATGTCACTGGACACTTCTGCAGGTGGATCCATTCACCTAAAGAAAACACCTGCAGAAGCTCAAGAACTCATTGACATGGTTGCTAATAACCAGTTCATGTACACTTCTGAAAGGAATCCGGTGAATAATGGGACGCCTATGAAGAAGGGAGTTCTTGAAGTTGATACTCTGAATGCCATATTGGCTCAGAACAAAATATTGACTCAGCAAGTCAATATGATCTCTCAGAGTCTGAATGGAATGCAAGCTGCATCCAACAGTACTCAAGAGGCTTCTTATGAAGAATAAGCTTATGATCCTGAGAACCCTGCAATAGCAGAAGTGAATTACTTAGGTGAACCTTATGGAAACACCTATAACTCATCATGGAGAAATCATCCAAATTTCTCATGGAAGGATCAAAAGCCTCAACAAGGCTTTAATAATGGTGGAAGAAACAGGTTTAACAATAATAAACCTTTTCCATCATCCACTCAGCAACAGACAGAGAACTCTGAACAAAATACTTCTAATTTAGCAAATCTAGTCTCTGATCTATCCAAGGCCACTGTGAGCTTCATGAATGAAACAAGGTCTTCCATTAGAAATTTGGAAGCACAAGTGGGCCAGCTGAGTAAAAGGATCACTGAAATCCCTCCCAGTACTTTCTCAAGCAATACAGAAGAGAATCCAAAAGGAGAGTGCAAGGCCATTGACATAAGCAAAATGGCCGAACCCAATGAGGGAGAGGAGGACGTGAATCCTAAGGAGGAAGACCTCCTGGGACGTCCAGTGACCAATAAGGAGCTTCCCTCTGAGGAACCAAAGGAATCTGAGACTCATCTAGAGACCATAGAGATTCCATTGAACCTCATTATGCCCTTCATGAGCTCTGATGAGTATTCCTCTTCTGAAGAGAATGAGGATGTTACTGAAGAGCAAACTGCCAAGTTTCTTGGTGCAATCATGAAGCTGAATGCCAAATTATTTGGCATTGATACTTGGGAAGTTGAACCTCCCTTGTTCATCAATGAACTGAGTGATCTGGATTAACTGACATTGCCTCAGAAGAGACAGGATCCTGGAAAGTTCATAATACCCTGTACCATAGGCACTATGATCTTTAAAGCTCTATGTGACCTTGGTTCAGGAATAAACCTCATGCCCCTCTCTGTAATAGAGAAACTAGGAATCTATGGGGTGCAAGCTGCTAGAATCTCATTAGAGATGGCAGATAATTCAAGAAAACAGGCATATGGACAAGTAGAGGACGTATTAGTAAAGGTTGAAGGCCTTTACATCCCTGCTGATTTCATAGTCCTGGATACTGGAAAGGAAGAGGATGAATGCATCATCCTAGGAAGACCTTTCCTGGCCACAGCAAGAGTTGTGATTGATGTTGACAGAGGTGAACTAGTCCTTCAATGGAATGAAGACTCCCCTGTGTTTAAAACTCAAGGATCTCCCTCTGCAACCATGGAGAGGAAGCATGAAAAGCTTCTCTCAAAGCAGAGTCAACCTAAGCCCCCACAGTCAAACTCTAAGTTTGGTGTTGGGAGGCCACAACCAAACTCTAAGTTTGGTGTTGAACTCCCATATCCAAACTCTAAGTTTGGTGTTGGAGAGTTTCAACAATGCTCTGAACATCCGTGAGGCTCCATGAGAGCCCACTGTCAAGCTATTGACATTAAAGAAGCGCTTGTTGGGAGGCAACCAAATTTTTATTTATCTAACTATATTTTTCTTAGTTATATGTCTTTGTAGGTTCATGATCATATGGAGTCACAAAATAAATATAAAAGTTGAAAACGGAATCAAAAACAGCAGAAGAAAAATCACACCCTGGAGGAGCATCTGTCTGGCGTTCAGCGCCAGAACAGAGCATGGTTCTGGCGCTGAACGCCCAAAATGGGCATCTTCTGGGCGCTGAACGCCAGAACAGGCATGGTTCTGGTGTTCAATGCCAGAAATGGCACACAAATGGGCGTTGAACACCAAAAATGGCCACCAACCTGGCGCTGAACGCCCAGAGTTGGGTGCAAAGGCATTTTTACATGCCTAATGGGTGCAGGGATGTAAATCCTTGAACACCTCAGGATCTGTGGATCCCACAGGATCCACTCAGGATCTGTGGACCCCACAGGATCCCCACCTACCTCCACTCACTTCTTCTCACCACTCTCTTTCACATAACCCCATAAACACTCTTCCCCAAAAACCCTTCACCAATCACCTCAAACTCTCTTCCCCATCACCTCTTCACCACTCACATCCATCCACTCTTCCCCGTAAACCTACCTCATAAACTCCACCTACCTTCAAAATTCAAAACCAATTTCGCACCCAAACCCACCCATATGGCCGAAACCATTCCCCCCTCCCTTCCCTATATAAAGCCCTCCATTCTTCATCAAATTCACACAACACACCCCTCTACACCCTTCTTGGCCGAACCACATCACCCTCTCCCTCTCCTCCATTTCTTCTTCTTCTTCATCTATTCTTTCTTTTATTGCTCGAGGGCGAGCAAAATTCTAAGTTTGGTGTGGTAAAAGCATAAGTTTTTTGTTTTTCCATTACCATTGATGGCACCTAAGACCGGAGAATCCTCTAGAAAAGGGAAAGGGAAGACAAAAGCTTCCACATCCAAGTCATGGGAGATGGAAAGGTTCATCTCCAAAGCCCATCAAGACCACTTCTATGATGTTGTGGCCAAGAAGAAGGTGATCCCTGAGGTCCCTTTCAAACTAAAAAAAAATGAGTATCCAGAGATCCGACATGAAATTCAAAGAAGAGGTTGGGAAGTTCTAACAAATCCCATCCAACAAGTCGGCATCCTAATGGTTCAAGAGTTCTATGCCAATGCATGGATCACCAAGAACCGTGATCAAAGTAAGAACCCGGATCCAAAGAATTATGTTACAATGGTTCGGGGGAAATACTTAGATTTTAGTCTGGAAAATGTGAGGTTGGCGTTCAACTTGCCAAACATGGAAGAGAACGCACGCCCCTACACAAGGAGAGTCAACTTTGATCAAAGGTTGGACCAAGTCCTTATGGACATATGTGTAGAAGGAGCTCAATGGAAGGTTGACTCCAAAGGCAAGCCGGTTCAACTAAGAAGATTGGACCTCAAGCCTGTAGCTAGAGGATGGTTGGAGTTTATTCAATGCTCAATCATTCCCACTAGCAACCGGTCTGAAGTTACTATAGACCGGGCCATCATGATCCATAGTATCATGATTGGAGAAGAGGTGGAAGTTCATGAGATTATACCTCAAAAATTCTACAAGGTGGCTGACAAGTCCTCCACTATGGCAAGGTTAGCCTTTCCTCACCTCATTTGCCACCTATGCAATTCGGCTGGGATTGACATAGAGGGAGATATCCTCATTAAAGAGGACAAGCCCATCACTAAGAAAAAGATGGAGCAAGCAAGAGAGCCCAGTCATGGAGCTCAAGAGGCGCAAGAAGCTCATTTACATGAGATCCCGGAGATGCCTCAAATGCACTTTCCTCCACAAAATTATTGGGAGCAAATCAACACCTCCCTAGGAGAATTGAGTTCAAATATGGGACAACTAAGGGTGGAACATCAAGAGCACTCCATCATGCTTCATGAAATAAGAGAAGATCAAAAAGCAATGAGGGAGGAGCAACAAAGACAAGGAAGAGACATAGAAGAGCTCAAGGACATCATTGGTTCCTCAAGAAGGAAACGCCACAATCACTAAGGTGAATTCATTCCTTGTTCTTATTTCTTCTGTTTTTCGTTTTCTATGTTGTGTGCTTATCCATGATTGTGTCTTCATTATATGATCATTAGTAGTTAGTAACTTTGTCTTAAAGTTATGAATGTCCTATGAATCCATCACCTCTCTTAAATGAAAAATGTTTTAATTCAAAAGAACAAGAAGTACATGAGTTTCGAATTTATCCTTGAACTTAGCTTAATTATATTGATGTGGTGACAATGCTTCTTGTTTTCTGAATGTATGCTTGAACAGTGCATATGTCTTTTGAAGTTGTTGTTTAAGAATATTAAATATGTTGGCTCTTGAAAGAATGATGACTAGGAGACATGTTATTTGATAATCTGAAAAATCATAAAAATGATTCTGGAAGCAAGAAAAAGCAGCAAAGAACAAAGCTTGCAGAAAAAAAAAGGGGCGAAAAAATAAAAAAAAATAGAAAGAAAAAGAAAAAGCAAGCAGAAAAAGCCAATAACCCTTAAAACGAAAAGGCAAGGGCAAATAAAAAGGATCCCACGGCTTTGAGCATTAGTGGATAGGAGGGCCTAAAGGAATAAAATCCTGGTCTAAGCGGCTAAACCAAGCTGTCCCTAACCATGTGCTTGTGGCGTGTAGGTGTCAAGTGAAAACTTGAGACTGAGCGGTTAAAGTCAAGGTCCAAAGCAAAAAAAAGAGTGTGCTTAAGAACCCTGGACACCTCTAATTGGGGACTTTAGCAAAGCTGAGTCACAATCTGAAAAGGTTCACCCAATTATGTGTCTGTGGCATTTATGTATCCGGTGGTAATACTGGAAAACAAAGTGCTTAGGGCCACGGCCAAGACTCATAAAATAGCTGTGTTCAAGAATCATCATACTGAACTAGGAGAATCAATAACACTATCTGAAATCTGAGTTCCTATAGATGCCAATCATTCTGAACCTCAATGGATGAAGTGAGATGCCAAAACTATTCAAGAGGCAAAAAGCTATAAGTCCCGCTCATTTGATTGGAGCTATGTTTCATTGATAGTTTGGAATTTATAGTATATTCTCTTCTTTTTATCCTATTTGATTTTCAGTTGCTTGGGGACAAGCAACAATTTAAGTTTGGTGTTGTGATGAGCGGATAATTTATATGCTTTTTGACATTGTTTTTAGTATGTTTTTAGTAGGATCTAGTTACTTTTAGGGATGTTTTCATTAGTTTTTATGTTAAATTCACATTTCTGGACTTTACTATGAGTTTGTGTGTTTTTCTGTGATTTCAGGTATTTTCTGGCTGAAATTGAGGGACTTGAGCAGAAATCAGATTCAGAGGTTGAAGAAGGACTGCTGATGCTGTTGGATTCTGACCTCCCTGCACTCAAAGTGGATTTTCTGGAGCTACAGAACTCAAAATGGCGCGCTTCCAATTGCGTTGGAAAGTAGACATCCAGGGCTTTCTAGCAATATATAATAGCCCATACTTTGGCCAAGAATAGAGGACGTAAACTGGCGTTCAACGCCAGCTTTCTGCCCAAATCTGGCGTCCAGCGCCAGAAAAGGAGCCAAAACCAGAGTTGAACGCCCAAACTGGCACAAAAACTGGCGTTCAACTCCAAGATGGACCTCTACACGTGCAACACTCAAGCCCAGCCCAAGCACACACCAAGTGGGCCCCGGAAGTGGATTTATGCATCAATTACTTACTTCTGTAAACCCTAGTAGCTAGTTTATTATAAATAGGACCTTTTACTATTGTATTAGAATCTTTGATCAGTTGTATGCTATCTTAGATCACGTTTCAGGGCTGGCCATCTCGGCCATGCCTGGACCTTTCACTCATGTAATTTTAACAGTAGAGTTTCTACACTCCATAGATTAAGGTGTGGAGCTCTGCTGTTCCTCAAAGATTAATGCAAAGTACTACTATTTTCTATTCAATTCATCTTATTTGGCTTCTAAGATATCCATTCGCACCCAAGAACGTGATGAAGGTGATGATTATGTGTGTCGCTCATCACCATTCTCCCCTATGAACACGTGCCTGACAAACACTTCCGTTCTACATGAAATAAGTTAGAATGAATATCTCTTAGATCTCTTAACTGGAATCTTCGTGGCATAAGCTAGAATGATGGCGGCATTCAAGAGAATCCGGAAAGTCTAAACCTTATCTGTGGTATTCCGAGTAGGATTCAATGATTGAATGACTGTGACGAGCTTCAAACTCGCGATTGTTGGGCGTTAGTGACAGACGCAAAAGGAGGGTGAATCCTATTCCAGCATGATCGAGAATCGACAGATGATTAGCCGTGCTGTGACAGAGCATGTGAGCATATTTTTCACTGAGAGGAGGGGATGTAGCCACTGACAACGGTGATGCCCTTGCATAAAGCCAGCCATGGAAAGGAGTAAGACTGATTGGATGAAGATAGCAGGAAAGCAGAGGTTCAGAGGAACGAAAGCATCTCCATTCGCTTATCTGAAATTCTCACCAATGAATTACATAAGTATTTCTATCCCTATTCTATTAATTAATTTCGAAAACCTCATTACTATTTTATATCTGCCTAACTGAGATTTGCAAGGTGACCATAGCTTGCTTCATACCAACAATCTCCGTGGGATTCGACCCTTACTCACGTAAGGTATTACTTGGACGACCCAGTGCACTTGCTGGTTAGTTGTATCGAAGTTGTGAACCATGGTATTGGCACCATGTTCTTGGCGCCATTGCCAGTGAAAGAAAGAGCCATGAATTTTATATAATCAAAGTGTAATCACGATTGCGCGTACCAAGTTGCTCACGCTGCCAGGGATTGTTTGAGCCTGGACATCACAATTTCGTGCACCAACTAACTTCTAAGAAAAAGATAAATCCATGGGTATTGAGGGGAAGAGAATGTTACCCATGGAGATCGATCGAACGACCTCCCCACACTTTAGAAATTAGCACGGTCCTCCGTGCTACGAATAATACGCAAGGGACAGTCGGGACCAGAGCCTTCGCTATCCCCATCATCAGATCTCCCATCACTTGGGTTTGAGGTGAATGTGAGCATTTCGGGTTCCTCCATGCTAGGGGTAACACAACGCAGAAGCTTCTTGATGTAAGTGTACCGGCGGTGGTTGCACCATTCATATCTATCAAGCTTCCGGTGAAGATCTTCTATCCTTTGATGTGTGGATCTCAGTGGTGGTGATGATGAGCTAGAAGGAAAAAGAAGTGGCGGGGCCATGTCGAGGCTTGGTTTGCTCATGGGAAGGTGTAGGTATTTCCTGCTTGGGACCACATCGCCCTTAGCCGGAACTATGATCTTTTTGTCCTTGGCTTCCCAAGAAACACCCGCATCAGCAACTAAGTCATACACTAATGTTGGAAATGGCAAATTACCCCGGTCGTGAACTTGACTCATCGCTTGCCTGACAAGAAGCGGAATATTCACTGGCTTCTCTGTGAGAACACACCAAACAAGCAAGGCAAGGTCTACTGTGATAGACAACTTGTGGGTGCTAGGTAGCACATAGTGGGATAGGATCTGGGCCCAAGCTCTAGCTTCCACAGTGAGAAAGCGAGCGTCAATGCTCTTGGGCCTCATCCGGAGTCGACCTTGGGTCCAAAATGTCCCTGGCTCAGCAATGACTCAGAGAATCGAGTCCCAATTGAATCCATACTTCTCTCACTGACGTAAGACTTCTTGGTAGCCATCCATGTCACTTGGCACTGGTAGGACATTAAGCACTTACTGAATAGCCTCTTCTGAAATTGAAACTTGCTTTTGGCGCATGTATACCGATTGAAGAGAGGGAAGATGGTAGTTAGTGTATAATTCTTCCACCCAAGAGAGGTTGATTTCCCTTGGTTTCCTTAAAAGAAACTCCCATCCTAGCTGTTCAATGCGGGGCAAAATATAAGGAGCGACCTTGTCCGGCGGAGCGAGTAGATGCTCAGGATGATAGTTCCTTACAGCTATGGAGGGGAACATAAGTTCACAAAAGCGGTTGGGGAACCTTGAGGAATCTTTTGCCGGTTTGCCCTTGTCATTCTCATCAAAAGGAGCGGTTGTCTTCCCTTTCTTAGTGAAGAGCGCGCCTTAGAATTTGACTTTTGGGGTGCCCTTTTTGTGGCCGGTTTCCTTGAAGCTATCTCCTTGCCTTTCTTAGTGGCCATCTTGAAAAGAAAGAGAAGGAAGGAAAACATTAAACCCAAGAATCAATTTGACAAAAAACATGCAAGTGACTTGTGGTGCCCATGATGAATGTAAAAGCAAGGGTCATAACACTTGGCATGGGATGCAAGAGGAAGTAAAGCATGCAATGGGATGAGAAGAGTAGTCTCAAGCATCCATAATAAAGAGCAAGTCATGTTCAATTAATATCTAATTGGCAAGTATAAACTTTAAGCACACAAATTAGACTCAATGCATTTAAGAGAAAGTAAGTGAATGAGGAGGGAGCACCAATTTGAAAAATATATGACTAAAATGAACCAAAATGGTGTGTGTGCATTTCCTCGAACACTTGGCGTGCAATAATCAAGCAATGAGCAATTATGAGATACTAAACCAATTCAAAGCCCAAAATGGAACATCAATCATCACATAAACATCACACAATGGGAAAGATAAGAAAAAGAATGATAAAAGATCTATTAATGTAAATTAAGCTCAAATTTAACATCCATAGAGAAATAAGAAAAAAGGAAAGGTAAGCAAACAAAAAGCAAGAAACATCATCATGCAAGTAAAATGGAAACTAAGTAAAACAATAAAAAGCATCTAACTAGAGGAAATAATGCAAGAGAAAATAAAGAAGAGAAGTAGAAGAAGTGAAACCTTGAAAAGTATGAAGGAACAAGGTTGAATCTTCTTTTGTGAAGATGAGAAAGAAAATAGGAGAGGTGTAGTGCCACCGGAAAAAGTTGGTTGTCGCCGGTGAGTGGCCGGAGACAGTGGTGGTGGGGTAGGGAAGAAGAAGAGGAGAATGGAGATGATGGAGGGAGAAATAAAAGAAACTAAGAAAGAAAAGGGTTTGAGAGAAAGAAAAACAGGGCAAGGCGCGAAGTATAAAACTGACTCGCGCAACCGGCACGCGCGCGCAAAGTGAGGGGCCGCGTGCGCGTTAGTAGCGCGCGCGCGTGAGGGGAGTTGTGCCTCAGGCACAGAAATGGCACAAAGTTGGCTCAAGTCTCTGGTTTTTGTACCAGAGTGAATCAGTGAGGCAGGCGCGCAGATGCACACCTTGCGCGAACGCGTGTTTGAGGTATTCCGCAACTGGCGCGGACGCGCACAACGTGCGGACGCGTTAGTTTTGGCACAAGGTTGGCCCAATTGTGGCACAACTCTCTGGTTTTTGTACCAGAGAGTCCACATATCTCCATCGGCACGCGCGCGGACCTTGCGTTGGCGCGTCGATGGTTAATTTGCAAGGGTGCATGCAGTCGGCATGTACGCGGACGCGTGGGTGCCTGGCGCGAGTTGGGCATGACTCTCGGGTTTGTGGCCCTAGAGTGAAATTTCGCTACCGGCGCGCGCGCGCACTGTGCGCTGGTGCGTCGGTGCCCTTCTTCAAAGAAAAATTTTTGTTTTCTTTATCTTTTTCACATCCTATCTACATGAACATTCTACCTATCCAACAAAATCAACAAAGCTAGCATTCCTATGCACTCAATCAATCATCAAAAGATCACAAAATTCACAAGAAACTAAAGATACGAACAAGATGGTATAAACAAGGAAGATCTTACCACGGCGGGGTGCCTCCCACCAAGCACTTTTCTTTAACGTCCTTAAGTTGGACGGTCCTTTTCTTAAGCTTCCTCTCTCCTTGGTGCATCCTCCAATATGTAAACCTCTAGCTCTCTTGGGGGATTGCAACCATGATACTTCTTCACTCTATGTCCATTCACTTTGAAAGTTGCTTCACTCTTGGGATCAAACAATTCCACCACTCCGTAGGGCTTCATCTCCTTCACTTTGAAAGGTCCTTCCCATCTAGAACAGAGCTTGCCAGGCATAAATTGGAGCCTTGAGTTGTAGAGGAGGACCTCATCACCTTCTTGAAAGTCTTTCTTCCAGATGTGATGGTCATGAAATGCCTTAGTCTATTCCTTGTAAATTCGGGCATTCTCATATGACTCATTCCTCAAACACTCAAGCTCTTTGACGTTAGGATTTTTGCCAGTAAAGAATTTTATAAAAATAGTCGCGTTGTAGGTATAGTTTCTAAACCAACAAAAATCCATTCGTACAAACGTTTTGGTTGTCACAAGTAACAAACCCCTTAAAAATTGGTAACCAAAGTATTTAAACCTCGGGTCGTCTTCTCGAGGAACTGCAGGGAAGTGTGTTCTTATTATTGGTTATGAAGATTGTAAATTGGGGTTTTGAAGGTAGGGAGCAAGTAATTTAAATTGCAATTAAAATAAGTAAAAGACTTTAAAATAAATAAATGACTGTAAAACGCACTTTTGGCAAGGTATGTGAAATTAGAAGTCCTATCCTAGTTATCCTTATCAATGATGATGAAAATTGAATCTTAATTCCACTTAGTTAACCTTTGCTTGAGCAAGGGAAGGTCAAGTGACTAATTAGTTAGATCCTCAAATCCTAGTTAATCCCTAAGGAAAGATTGGGATTATTAAAGTTCAATTCAATTAGCAAAGATAACGATTATCAATCATGTTGAGTTTGATAACTCCTGAGTTACTGATTTCTTAACCAAGACCAAAAGGAGAAAAATAAATCTACTGGAATAAAAATGTCTTCAGATTAGGAATAATAATAACATAAATAAAAGAAAGCAATAATAAACTGAAATACCTCAAATAACATTAATTCAAAAGAGTAATCTGTAACATAGAAGAATTCATAAATAAAATCGAGAAAATAATAAAAAGGAATATTGAACCTGGTAAAAAGAGATAATCCTGAAAGCGAATAAAATCCTAATCTAAATCCTAATCCTAAAGAGAGAGGAGAGAATCTCCTTCTCAAAACTAAATCTAAATCATGAAAAGTAACTAATTGGACACTCTCCTTGAACGGATGCATTCCCCCACTTCATAACCTCTGATCTATGCCTTCTGGACTTGGATTTGGGCCAAAAAGGGCTTCAAAAATCGCTGGGAGCATTTTCTGCAATTTCTGGTGGGTGGCCTCTGTTACTCGTCCGCGTGGGTCATGCGGTCGCGTCATTTGGAGTTTTCCTTGTCACGCGGTCGCGTCAGTCATGCGTCTGCGTCATATGCGTTTCGCTCAAGGTGCGCGATCGCGTTAGTCACACGGTCGCGTCGCTGTTAATTCGCGCTAGCATGCGGCCGCGTCGCCCATGCGATCGCGTCACTGTCAGTTTCTTCAAAAACTCTGTTTTATGCTTTCCTTCCAATTTTGTATGTTTCCTTTCCATCCTTTAAGTCATTCCTGCCTTAGAAGATCTGAAACTACTCAACACACGAATCACGACATCGAATGGAAATAAAGGGTAATCAAAATAATTATTTTTAAGCATAGGAAACATGTTTTTCACATACATCACATAATAAGGAAGGGAAAGTAAAACCATGCAATTAATATGAATAAGTGGGTGAAGGATTGAATAAATCACTCAATTTGAGCACAATATATATCATAAAATATGGGTTTATCAACCTCCCCACACTTAAACAATAGCATGTCCTCATGCTAAATCCAAGATAAAGAGTAAGGTAAGGTTGAAGTGGTGGAATCTCATGCAATGCAATCTATTCTAAATGCAACTACCTAAATAAATCATGCAATTCTAATTGTTTTTATTCACTTGTATATAAAGCTTACATTTAGTTGAATTAATTCACATTCTCAAGGATTCATATATATAGCCAAACCTTAGATAATGCTAAAGCACTTTTACAATTGAGATGGGAAAGAAAAATATTTTATAGACTTGCAAGACAATTAATAATTCAAGCAGAGATATATGTTAATGAGCTATTGAACCCTCACTGGATTTTGTGTTTACTCTCTAGTCACTCAGTGTTTATTGGGTTAATCACTCTATTCTTCTTTTTATTCTTACTTTCTATAACTTTGTCCTTCATCTAACCTATCAACAATTATAGAATATAGGCATGAGGTCTTTAATTAAGGTTGTAATGGGGCAAAGGTAAAGGTAAGGGTATATATATAAGGCTATGTGAGCTAATTAAGCGAATCCTTGATTAGTCTAAGATCTCACCTAACATACATACTTTGTAAAGCAAAGCTTCTTTACCTATTTTACCCATATTTTCCCACTTTTGATGTTACATGCTCATGCATTAGTTTTAATTTTGTCCCATGTGCATTGCTTTATTTTGCATTTGGGAATTCTTTTGTATCCCCTTTATTCAAATACTGAAAAATAAAGATTTTTTTTAAATGCACATGGTAATTCAATTATTTTGATTTCACATGAGCATGCTTCCCAAAAATTTTTATTTTGAATTATTTTATTCTTTTCAAATTTCTACCCTTTGTTTTTATCATCCATGTTCCCAATAGGTTTCCCACACTTAAACAATTACACAATTTCTATCTTAAGCTAACTAAGGATTCAACTTGGGATTTTTATTTTGTTTTTCTGCTTAAGGCTAGTAATGTGGTTTGTAGAATAAGAGGGGATTTAAAGTCTCAAGGGGGCTAACAAGGGTGATGTAAAATGTAGTTTAATTTGGGATAAGTGAGCTAAAATCAAACAATGACCTCAATCACTCTCTTGGTATGTATTTCTATTCTATAATCGGATATATAGATTAAAACAAAGTAAAGAACATCAGAATAAAAAAGAAGGGTGGAACACACAGGAATAAAATATTATGGTTTAAATGTAACCATACAATTAAGCTCAAAACTCACAGGCTGTGTGTTCTCTAACTCAAACATCATATATCAGTTACATATGTCATGCAAGTAAAAATTAAGAGTTCCCATTATTCTCAATGTAATTCTTAAGGTGGATTTAAAGTTCTAGTGTTTCTCCTTGATGAAATGTTGTTAACTAACTAACATGTAATGCTATATATACAAGGTGTGTGGATTGCTTATGTTCAAGTCTCTAGTTTACTTCCTTTTTATATTTTCAATTTAAACTAAGCTATCTTATGCTAAAAATGGTAAACTATACTAATTAATCCACAATTTCTATAACTAATAAGTTAGAATTGCAACTAAACTAAATGGCTAAAATATGAACTAAAAGTGCAACATGCAGAAATAGAGTAAAAATACATGAAAATAGCAATGTATAAGTACTGAGAAAATAAAAATAAAAATAAAGAGAAAAAATACAGAAAAATAGCAAAATAAAATAAAAAGAGTATGTAGTGGTTCACCAAAAAAATACGCCAGAGATGGCGACCTCCCCACACTTAAAATGAAGCGTCGTCCTTGATGCTCACTCAAGCAGGGTGTGAAGGGGTGTCATCACTGAAAGGGTGGGTAGCTGGAGTCTCTGTGGTGGTGGTCTGAGGATCTGCCTGCTGCAGAGGAGGTGCTGACTGAATAGGAATCTCTGGGTCTGCAGCCTGGATCTGATGCAGTGTCTCCTGCTATGAAGTAGCCTGCTCCAGGCCTGCCTGTGCAGCCTCACTCTGTGGATGGGTCTCTGCCTCATGATCATCCGCCTCCTCCTCAGATGGCTCTGATGGTATGTCAGGCTCGGAGGGGATATCGCCAGATCGTATCATCAGCTTCAAGTGCTCATAGCGTCGCTCCATCTGGTCTAGCTGTCGAAACAGGCAGTGCACTAGGTGATAAACTGGCTCTGAGACAGGTGGAGGTGCAGTAGTGGTAATAGGGGTAGCTGGGGTAGCTGTAGAGGAAGAGGGGCCGGCAGATGGTGTGGCTGTCTCAGCAGTAGCAGTGAGGAATGGAGGTATGTAGCCCAAAGCCAGAAATTTCTTGCTGTGAGGGATAATCTTCTTGCATTCTGTAGCAAGTGGCTTCTCATCAGCATCCTCCCAAGGCAGGTCAGCTCGACGGCCTAGCTGTGTAATCAGATAAGGAAAGGGGAGAGTGCCTCAGACGTGGACCCTAGCCATATAGTACCGAATGAAGCGTGGCAGGTACAGGTCCTTACCCTCCAGCACACACCATAGGAGGGTGATCATAGCGGCAGGTATCTCAGTCTCATGGGTACTTAGCATAACAAAGTTGCTAAGTATCTGATGCCATAGCCGAGCCTCATCATTTAAGTAAATCCGCTTGATTCCCTTTGGCATGGTGGTGTTCTGACCCATGATCCATGGAACGGTCGGGTCAAGGGCTATCCTGGCCTTCACTGCATCCCAATCAAACTTCATGAAGCGCATATCTTCCTCAGCTTTTTGATAACCATCCAGCTGATCGGATTTAGGCAGAAGCTTCAGAACATCCTCTATGGCCTCTTCAGTGACCAGTATCTGCTTCCCTCTTAGGTTCACTATATCTAGGAAAGTTTTGAAGTAATTGTAGTAAAATTCCCTTACCCAAGATGCATTGACCTCAGTCAGGTTTCTCTCCAGGAAGAACCAGCCTCGTTGTTTGATCTGATCAGAGGTGTATTGTTGGAGTTCTTCTGGGATTTTCAAAGTCCTCTCCAGGTACAGGTTCGTAGAGGTTGTAAACACTGGATACTTCAGCTCGCAGTATCGGTTTGCAAATCTAATGGGATCAGTAGCAGGGAGTACTTGGTTAGACTTTTCCTGCGGGGTAAAGTGTTTCTCCCGCCAGGAGTCATCGTGCATGATGTCCAGTATGGACATAGAGGATTCTCTTCTTTTCCGTTTGCCAGTTGTTGCCTTTCCTTTTCCCTTTCTCTGGGTCTCAGACATCCTGAAAAATAGAAAACCAGGATATAATAAAAACAGGAAAAACAAATACACAATTAATCAAAAGAAGCACATAATGGCAAAGGAGCAGTAGAATAATGAAAAGGACCTAAGTAAATGTGCATTAAGGATTGTATAGGAGTTAGAAAACTGAGAAGAGAAATCCACAATCCAAAATGTAATAGAATTCATGTTAATTAGGAAAAATTATCGTCATGCCTTGGTTAGAAGGTTAAAGAGAATAGTGAAAAACTAAGAAGGTAACTTTTGAAAGTTAGGTTGGTTAGGAATGAAAAAGAGTTTAGGGAGTTAAAATTAGTGAGTTAGTAAAAAGTGGATTAGAGTAAGTGGCATGATGATCATTCCCTAAGTAACGAAAATTCACAAATATAAGCAACAAATAACTCATAATCAAGCAAGGAAGTTAATGATGATTCATATGGGAATGACAAAAAGTGGAATGGAATCATCCAAGTTGCAATTTATAAACCAGGAAATTGAAAAGAATAAGAAAGCTTGCCCTGGCATTCATGAATTGGTTTGGTAAAAGCTGAGTAAAGCAGAGTTCAAAGTGCCCAAAACCAAAATATGAATGAAAGTCAAAACAGTTTACAGAAATTTGGGCAGCATCCCGACTAAAATTGGATGTTCCCAGAAAATAAATAGCAATCAGAATAGCTCATATGAATTAAAATATAGCTGCAATTACATAAAGGGAATATGAATCATGGAAAAGCAGTGTAAAAAACAGCATGAAACAAGAAATTACAGCATATGAACAATACTAATATCACAGCAACAGCAGAATTGCCAAAATTAGAAAACAAAAAACATGAACAGCGCAATTAAACAGGCCAAAATCCACTAACCACATCCTAGGCTACCTAACAACCTAGAATCCACTACAACATACATATCTAACTAGCCTAATGATGAACATAAACAGAAAAAATAGGAAATTAACGATGAATGGAAAAAAAGGGTGACGTTCAGCGGAACCTGGAAGGCGAATGAAAGAAGATGGGGCGGAGAGGTGGCTGGGGGATGGTGGCGGTGGCTGCTAAAGCGGCGGTGGACGGCGGTGTGGTTGTTCGGATGTAGGGGGGTTGGGAAGGGTAATGGGGTAGGGGGGAGAAGGGGAAAGAAGGGAAGTGTGGTGTGGACACGGCAGCTGGAGGCGCGGTAGTGACGGCGGCGCGGTAAGGTGGTGGTCGCGGAGGGGGTAGTGGTGGTGGAGGGAAGAAGAGGAAAGAAAAGGAAGAAGGAGGGGGGAGGGGGAAGGGGGGTAGCGTGGCGGCGGCTTCTGGGTGGTCGTCGGGGGTTGTGGTGGTCGGTGGTGGTGGCTGGAAGTTATGGGCGGTGGTTGTGGAGAGAAGAGAGGAAGGAGAGGGGGCTGGGGGAGGGCGCGAATGGGTAGGGTTCGCGTGACTGGGGGGTTAGTAAATTTGAATCCACGCGATCGCATGAGTGATGCGATTGCATGGAATGGGTAAATAATGAATGACGCGATCTCGTGAGGCATGCGATCGCGTCGCTGGAAATCGTGCGAAACAAACAATTCCAGCGTCGTTTCAGCGCAACTCTCTATCTCCTTTGGGGTGGTGTGCAATCCATGCGACGCAATCGCGTCGCTCACGCTATCGCGTGGGATTGGTGTTGTGCAAGTGACGCGATCGCGTCAGAGACACAATCGCGTGGGCCATTTTGTGCAAAACGCACAATGGCCGCACGATTCCATCCTAACTTTCTGGACGTTGGATATTTACGCCGATCTCCAGATCACGCGGCCGCGTGAATGACACGGACGCGTGGGAAGTGTTTTTCGCAACTGATGTGATCGCATGGGTGATGCGGTCGCATCGCGCACCCTCTTTTTTTTTTTTATGCAGGTATGCAATTATGCAGTATGCAATGCGAATGAATAATATTTAGGTTCAATTGAAAAGGAAAACAAAAATAAATAACAGGAAATAAAACTGAAAAAGAAACGACCATACCATGGTGGGTTGTCTCCCACCTAACACTTTTAGTTAAAGTCCTTAAGTTGGACATTGGATGAGCTTCCTGTTATGGCGGCTTGCGCTTAAATTCATCCAGAAATCCCCACCAATGCTTGGAATGCCAACAGCCTCCGGGGTCCCAAACTAGGCATGTAAAGCTTCTAAGCAGCTTCAACAGATTCTCAGGCTCCCGGGGTGACAAATGTCAGAATAGATTCCAGGATCCCAAACTTTGCTTTTAAATCTGCCTCCGTCTTGATCTATATTTTTCCATCCGGGCGGTTTAGAAATTAGATTTTCACCAAGGTGACCAAACGTTTTCCTAGATCCATTATATTGATCATGATGCCAATCCGTGCACTTCGAGTTGAAGCGTGGAACCTTATTGAACCTTGTGCACCAGCTCTGAGTACGAGCCATTTCCCTCTTACTCTTAAAGCCGCAAAGAGCTCTAAGTTGGCCATCTGTTTCAAGCAAACCATATTCAAGTGGAAAAGTAAAGATAAAGGTTAAGGATTGTACCCACTTGAAGCTTGTATTGGGTGGCAATGGCCTTGGGATAGGTGTTTCCAGTGGTTCTGTGAGTTCTACTCCCTTGTGCTCTTTGGTGAATTTCTTCACTTCCTTGCAGACTTCTTCAATTGCATCCATGTCCTGATCAAAGCCTTCTATGTCTTCCTCGTCGCTTAAGTCATAAATGGGAGGTTGAGAGAAATCTACCTCCGCATCATCTTCGTAATCACTTGGGGAAGAGTCTTCGATCTCAGATAATTCACTTGCTGATGCACGTTCACTACTGGGAGAACTTGACTTGAGATTATCATCGTCAAGAAAACTTGCTTCTTGGATTATTCCGTCTAGTTCATCATAAAAGACTTGCTTTGGGAGTTGTGCATTATCATCCTTAGCATCAATTGGAATGTTTTTGACAGAATTCTCCATAACTCTGGATTCCCATGGAAGTTTAGCGTCTCCTAAGTCTTCAACCAACTCTTCTTCGTTTATAATGACAGCTTCCTCTACTTGTTCCAGTATGAAGTCATGCCCTGTTCTGTCCACTGGAGTTTCTAATATCTCCTTCATGCTACGCTCTTCTTTAGATTGTCCACATGGGGCTGTAGGAGGTCCTTGAATGTTCGAACGTCTAGAAGATAATTGACTTACAGCTTGCTCCAGTTGATGAAGGGTTGTTTGGAGTTGATCTACTGTTTCCTTGAGGCGAACCTCTGATTCTTGGGGTGATAGATTTGGACGTGGTACATGGGGAAGTGGTGGTGTTTGGGAGTAATTGGATTAGAATCGGGGTAAATGAGGATCATATGGTGGCGAATGGTGAAAAGAAGCTAGTGAGTGTAGTGGTTCAAAGTTATGTTGAGAGGATGGCCTATAAGCACAGGGTGGGGCTTGTTGGTAACCACAAGGTTGTCCACCATGTCTATTTGCTTGGTATGCATGGTAGAATGGTCTTTGTCCATGATATCTTGGAGGGTATTGTTGCCTAAAGGGTTGATCAGATCCTCTTGGCTCCATCCATCTTTGATTACTCTGACCTTGATGCATGTTCCTGTTATAACTTTCATTCCTTTCAACAATATTAGAACCAAACTCAAAGCGAGAGGGGTGAGAATTCATAGTAGCTAATGGAAATAAAAGGGGAAAATAAAGACAAATAAACAAGTAAAAGAAAAATATTTACAATAACCAATAATAAGGCACACGTTTGTAGATCCCCGGCAACGGCGCCATTTTGACGATAGGATTTTTGCCAGTAAAGAATTTTATAAAAACAGTCGTGTTGTAGGTATAGATTCTAAACCAACAGAAATCCCTTCGTACAAACGTTTTGGTTGTCACAAGTAACAAACCCCTTAAAAATTGATAACCGAAGTATTTAAACCTCGGGTCGTCTTCTCAAGGAACTACAGGGAAGTATGTTCTTATTATTGGTTATGAAGATTGTAAATTGGGGTTTTGAAGGTAGGGAGCAAGTAATTTAAATTGCAATTAAAATAAGTAAAAGACTGTAAAATAAATAAATGACTGTAAAACGCACTTTTGGCAAGGTATGAGAAATTGGAAGTCCTATCCTAGTTATCCTTATCAATGATGATGAAAATTGAATCTTAATTCCACTTAGTTAACCTTTTCTAGAGCAAGGGAAGGTAAAGTGACTAATTAGTTAGATCCTCAAATCGTAGTTAATCCCTAAAGAAAGATTGGGATTATTGAAGTTCAATTCAATTAGCAAAGATAACGATTATCAATCATGTTGAGTTTGATAACTCCTGAGTTACTGATTTCATAACTAAGACCAAAAGGAGAAAAATAAATCTACTGGAATAAAAATGTCTTCAGATTGGGAATAACAATAAAATAAATAAAAGAAAACAATAATAAACTGAAATACCTCAAATAACATTAATTCAAAAGAGTAATCTGTAACATAGAAGAATTCATAAATAAAATTGAGAAAATAATAAAAAAGAATATTGAACCTGGTAAAAAGAGATAATCCTGAAAGCAAATAAAATCCTAATCTAAATCCTAATCCTAAAGAGAGAGGAGAGAATCTCCCTCTCAAAACTAAATCTAAATCATGAAAAGTAACTAATTGGAGACTCTCCTTGAACAGATGCATTCCCCCACTTCATAACCTCTGATATATGCCTTCTGGACTTGAATTTGGGCCAAAAAGGGCTTCAGAAATCGCTGGAAGCGTTTTCTGCAATTTCTTGTGCGTGGCCTCTGTCACGCGTCCGCGTGGGTCACGTGGTCGGGTCATTTGGAGTTTTCCTTGTCACGCGGTCGTGTCAGTCATGCGTCCGCATCATATGCGTTTCGCTCAAGGTGCGCGATCGCGTCAGTCACGCGGTCGCGTCGCTATTAATTCGCGTTGGCATGCGGCCGCGTCGCCCATGCGATCGCGTCACTGCCAGTTTCTTTAAAAACTCCGTTTTATGCTTTCCTTCCAATTTTGTATGTTTTCTTTCCATCCTTTAAGTCATTCTTGCCTTAGAAGATATGAAACTACTCCACACACGAATCACGGCATCGAATGGAAATAAAGGGTAATCAATATAATTATTTTTAAGCATAGGAAACATGTTTTTCACATACATCACATAATAAGGAAGAGAAAGTAAAACCATGAAATTAATATGAATAAGTGGGTGAAGGATTGAATAAATCACTCAATTTGAACACAATATATATCATAAAATATGGGTTTATCACTCTTCTAGTTGTAACTTCCTAGCTTCACCCGCCTTGGCTAAATCCATGTTGCACTGCTTTACCGCCCAATAGGCTCGATGCTCAATCTCCAGTGGAAGGTGACACGCCTTACCGTAGACGATCCGGAAATGACTCATCCCTATTGAAGTCTTGTAGGCCGTTCTATACGCCCATAGTGCATCTCCTAACCGGAGGCTCCAATCCTTTCTTTGTGGATTGACCATTTTCTCCAATATTCTCTTGATTTTCCGGTTGGACACTTTCGCTTGTCCATTTGTTTGCGGATGATAAGCAGTAGCAACCTTATGCGACACTCCATAGCACTTGAGCAATGCTTCTACCTTCATGTTACAAAAATGGGATCCTTGGTCGCTCACGATTGCTCGTGGCGACCCGTAACGGCATACAATGTGATTCCTAATGAAAGAAACAATGGCATTGGCGTCGTCAAGGCGAGTAGGTACGGCCTCTACCCACTTTGACACGTAGTCAACCGCTAACAGAATATACAGATACCCACTAGAGCTGGGAAATGGTCCCATAAAGTCAATGCCCCATACATCAAATATCTCACAGAACAACATAGGTTGCTGAGGCATTTCATGCCTTTGGGATGCGTTTCTTGACTTCTGACACTGATGGAAAGACACACATAACCGGTTAGCATCCTTGAATAAGGTTGGCCACTAGAATCCACAATCCAACACTTTTTTAGCGGTCCTTTGTGGGCCAAAGTGGCCACCACATTCGGACGAATGACAAGCTTCAAGAATTGGTTGGAATTCAGACTCCGGGACACATCTTCGAATTATTTGGTCTTCGTCCCTCTTCCACAAGTGAGGGTCATCCCAAATATAGTATTTGGAATCACTCCTCAACTTGTCCCTTTGGTTTTTTGAAACGTTGGGAGGGAATATTCTTGCAACCAAGTAGTTTGCCATTGGGGCAAACCAAGGAAAGCTATCCGACACAGCATGCAAACTATCCAATGGGAATGAGTCATTGATCGAAAATGGATCAATTTTTAAATTCTCAATGCGGCTTAAATGATCTGCAACCAGGTTTTGAGATCCACTCTGGTCCCTAATCTCAATGTCGAATTCTTGCAAAAGCAAGATCCAACGTATGAGTCTAGGCTTTGACTCATTCTTTGTCAATAAGTACTTTAAAGCTGCATGATCCGTGTATACCACTATCTTTGAACCTAGAAAATAAGATCTGAATTTATCTAAAGCATGAACAATAGCTAGGAGTTCTTTTTCAGTAGTGGTATAGTTGGATTGTGCCGCATCTAGTGTCTTAGAAGAGTAAGCAATGACATAAAGGAGTTTACCATCGCGCTGTGCAAGCGCGACACCCACAGCATGGTTTGACGACGCATCACACATTATCTCAAATGGCAACGTCCAGTTGGGGCCTCGCACAATTGGTGCCGTGGTAAGAACTCTCCTTAGCTCTTCAAAAGTTTTTACACATTCACCATCAAACTCAAAATCCGCATCTTTTTGGAGTAGGCGCGACAATGGCAAAGCAATCTTGTTGATGTCCTTGATAAAGCGCCTATAAAATCCTGCATGTCCCAAAAACGAGCGGACCTCCCTCACGGGTGAGGGGTGAGGCAAAATGGTGATAACATCGACCTTGGCCGGGTCTACAGAAATGCCTTCATGAGATACTACATGTCCTAACAATATACCTTGTTGTACCATAAAGTGACATTTTTCAAAATTTAAGACAAGGTTAGTGTCAACACATCTAGCTAGGACCTTGGCCAAGCTCTCTAAACAAAAATCGAATGAAGTACCATAAACGCTGAAGTCGTCCATAAAGACTTCCAGGTAATTCTCCATTAGATCGGAGAAGACACTCGTCATGCACCGCTGAAAAGTAGCGGGTGCGTTACGTAGTCCAAATGGCATCCTTTTATAGGCAAAGGTGCCAAACGGACAAGTAAACGTGGTCTTCTCCTGATCTTCAGGAGCAATATGTATCTGGAAGTAGCCAGTAAATCCATCAAGAAAGCAGTAGTGAGATTTACCTGCCAAGCGGTCTAGCATCTGATCGATGAAGGGTAAGGGATAATGGTCTTTCCGTGTGGCGGCGTTCAATCTTCTGTAGTCAATACATACTCGCCATGCTTTTGGCACTCTTTTAGTGACCATTCCACCGTCGTCCTTCTCGACCGTTGTGATGCCCGACTTCTTGGGGACAACTTGAACCGGGCTCACCCACTCACTGTCAGAAATTGGGTATATGATATCCGTATCTAGTAATTGGGTGACCTCTTTCTTCACTACATCGAGGATGGTTGGGTTGAGCCTCCTTTGCGGTTGCCTAACCGGCTTAGCTCCATCTTGGAGAAATATCCTATGCATGCACTTGCGGGGTCAATTCCCACAATATCCGCTAGGCTCCATCCTATTGCTTTCTTGTACTTTCTGAGAACATCTAGGAGCTCTCCCTCTTCTTCGCTTGAGAGCTCACTAGCAATAATGACCGGAAACCTTTGGTTATCCTCTAAGAAAGCATACTTCAAATGAGATGGAAGGGGCTTCAATTCACTTTTTATCTCAAGTTGAGGTTCTTTTTCATCAATCTCATGGGATTCATTCTCGACAACTTCTTCATGTTCATCTTCTTGGTCATCCGTCTCCTCAACAACGGGGTAGCACAACTTGTCATGGTCTTCTTATTGCACTTCCGCTACCACTTCATCAATCACATCACATCGGAGCACGGAATGTTCTTCGGGAGGATGTTTCATGGCTTCCTCTAAATTAAACTTGATAGTCTTGTCTCCAACCCCAAAGGAATATATACCGGTGAAGACATCTAACTTGAATTTGGAGGTTTTGAGGAAGGGTCTACCAAGTAGAACGGAGGAGGGGCTTCTATTTTCTGTTGGAGGCATTTCAAGAATGTAAAAGTTAACCGGAAAAACTAAATCCATAATTGCCACGAGTACGTCTTTCGCTATCCCCATCACTATGATCACACTCTTATCGGCTAAGGCAAACCTCACCGCCGACTTCTTTAATGGAGCTAAATTCAACCGCACATAGATAGAAAGTGGCATGATGCTTACACAAGCTCCCAAGTCACACATATAATCATGAAAAGTGCATCCACCAATACAACAAGACACTAAGCACGGTCCAGGGTCACCATATTTTCTTGAAATAGGTTCCATCAAGGAAGAAATTGAACTACCCAAGGATAATGTCTCCAATTCTCCTATCCTATCCTTGTGTGTACACAAGTCTTTCAAAAATTTTGCATACTTTGGAATTTGTTGAATAGCATCAAGGAGTGGTATGGTTACCTCAACCTTTTTGAACACTTGAAGCATGTTCAAATCAAACTCCGGTGTCTTCTTCGCCTTCTTCACTATGGAAGGAAATGGAATAGGAATTGACTCATCCACTATAGCTTTCCTCTTGGGTTCCTTGAGGTTTACTCCTTCTTCCTCATGCCTTTTGTCTACCACCTCTTCTTCATGTGGAGCTTCAACAACTACCTCTTCCTCATGAATTTCTCCCATGACCCTTAGAGGTATCTTCTCTAATGTAGTCCCCGACCATAGAGTGATGGCGTTGAGACCGCCTCTTGGGTTTGGTTGGGGTTGGGATGGAAGGTTAGAGGAACTTGAGGGTTGATTGGTGTTGTTATTGGGGGTTGGTGATTAGCTTGACATGTTCATCTTTGAAAGCATGTTGGTGAGGTTGGCCAATTGAGTATTCAAGGCCTCGAATTGAGCCTTGTTGCTCTCATTTCGTTTTTCTATAGCAGCTCTAAGCTCATCAACTTGATTGTTGGAAGATGGAGGAGTTTGGTTTTGATTTTGTTGTCTATGGTGTGGTGCTTGGTACTTGGTGTAGTTGTTTTGGTTTTGGTTGGAGTGGCCTTGGTTGGCTTGGTAGTTGGTGTTGTTATGGTGGTATTGGGATGAAGATTGGTTGTTGTTGTGATGAGAAGAAGAGTTGTTCCACCTTTGGTTTTGATTGCTTCCTTGTGCATTGTCTCTCCACCCTTGATGTTGATTACCACCTTGATGGTAGTTGTTTTGACCTTGAGAAGGGTAGGGTGGACGGTTGTTGTAATTCACATTAGCTATCACAAGGGCATGTTCCTCTTGAATTTGATGGCATTGGTCGGTGTAATGTGTGGTGCAAGAGCACAAACCATAAATTCTAGGAGGGCCTTCATGTTGAGCAACCGGAGGTGGGGCTTGGACGGCTTGGATGGAGAAGTATTCCTTTTGATCCCTTTGGATTTGTGTAAGGATGGTGGTCATATCCCCAAGTGCCTTGGTTAGACTTACTTCTGAGGGGGATAGTTCTACCACACCCTTGAGATGATTACTTCTCACCCTTGTGTGTTGTGTAGCTTCGGCAACATCCTTTATCAAATTCCAAGCTTCTCCCTCTGTCTTGTTTTTCGAAAGGGAACCGCCACTAGAAGCGGTGAGCAATCTTCTATCTTCCGCACAAAGACCTCCGGTAAAATAGCTAATGAGCAAGTGAGTGGTCATTCCGTGGTGTGGACATGACTCCAATAGCTAAAAAAGGAGTCATGTCTACACCACAGAATGACCACTCACTTGCAACGTGGTTTTATTGCAAAATAAGCTAAAAAGGAGAAAAAGAGGAATTTTGGTGCACATTTTGGAGTTGAGGCACACTTTTGAGCCTTAGGCTATGCTTTTAAAAGCGTGGCCCATGGCTAACTCAAGGAAGGGTACTCTATTTCACCATCAGCACTCATTTGCAAAGAGAGTGCCAAGTTAACTAAGCCAGTGTCTTCGGGCAGGTTAAAATTTGGAGGCAAAGTTTTGCAAACGACGCGCACGTGTGCATGACGCTGACAGGCTCCCAAGGCTGTATTGGTAAAGATTTTCTCCAATAAAACCATGTTGCAAGTATAGCTCTACCAACAACAATCCTCGGGGGTTAAATTTAGAGAGGGATTTGGTTGTCACAAGTTCAACCCCAATAGAAATAACCGAAGTATTCAAACCTCAGGTCGTCTCACAAGGAATGGGCAAACATGTGCTTCAACATTGGTTAGAAATCCGGGGTTGTGAGTTATGAGCATGAAAATTAATGGGAATCTTAACAAGCAAGTAATCTTAAATTGCAACAAACTAATTCAACTATCTAAGCAAAACATGAGCAATTCCAATGAACAAGCAACATTCCACTTAATTCTATTATAAACCAAGCAAGTAACTGTAACTAAAGCAAATAATTTGGGAAAATTGGTTTTCAAATATGAATAATAAAAGCAACTCTTGGCTAGGCATGGGAATTGGGGTCATGATCCTTGTCTAACAACTGTATCTTGACAATTATGAGTAACCAAGCTCATTAAGTCTACCCTCAAAGTCTTAAGTACGTGATATCTACTCCTAGACTTGAAGTACGTCAAATGGCTTTGATCACATCAACTCATAAGTCCCAACCTACCTACTTATTGGATTAGTAGTGGGTTGGCGTCAATGAGTATCAAATTAACCACCAAGGGCTCCCGAATCATCAAATCTATTAGACCCAATGAGTCAAGTTTACCCAATTCATTTGACCTAGGCCAAGAGTAAAGAAGACTACTCCATAATCAAAGTAAACAATTCATCGAACACTTGGTAAGCATTAACAAAAGACATGTTCAAAATAGCAATTAAATTGAAATCTACAAGTACCCACTAACAATTATCAACATACAATCATCCAAACAACAAGATTAAACAAAGAAATCATCAATGTAACATCAACAAGTCAAGATTCACAACAGTCATAAAATGGGTATAAAATGACAATTGACAAGAATTCATAAAACTATCACTAGATATAAGCAGAATTGTAACAAGGAATTCAAATTGAATAATTAAAAGTAGTAATTAACAAGATCCAATTCATAAATCAACAAGGGAAGATCAAATTAAAACTAGATCTAGAGAGGAACAAAGGTTTCTTTCTCTAGAATAACCAAAGAACCAAAAACTAGCTAAAATTATGTCTTAGTGTAAAAATGATTGATCCCCCCTTTCCCCCTAGCATCCTTGGGTCTTTTACATGCAGAAACAGCTTGAAATTGGGCCTGATGAGCCTCAGAAATCGCCAGGCACGATTTCCTTTAATGAGGTCACGAGCAGCTTCCCACGCGTGCGCGCCAAGTGCGCGTGCGCGTCGATAGGAATCTTCTGATCCACGTGGATGCGTCCATCGTTGCGCGCCGCTTCCAGCCAATCCCATCCATGCGTCCGCGTGGAGTGCGCGGGCGCGCCGATGCTGCTTTTCCCAATATTTCAATTCTTCATGTTCCTCCCTCTTTGTACATGCTTTCTCCCTCTCTTCTAAGTCATTCCTACCCTATAATTCCTGAAATTACTCAACAAATACATCACGGCATCGAATGGCAATAGAAGAGGATTAAAATATGGCAATTTTAAGGAAAAATAAGCATGTTTTCCATCATAGAGCAATATTGGGAAGTGAACATAAAACCATGCATTTCTTGCGAATAAGTGTGAGAAATATTGATAAAATCCCCCAAAATAAGCACAAAATAAACCACAAAATCAGGGTCTATCATCGCGAACGCGTCGATTGTGCATCTGAGACAAGGCACGCGCATGCATGGCTGGCGCTGAAGCGTGGATTTGAGATTTTGCTACCCACGCGCACGCATACATGACGCGCAAATGTGGGGCAGCGTTCACTAAGCCAACGTAGCACTCGTTAAGTGATCGCTGCAAGGGATGTGGACGCGTAAGTGACGCGTACGCATCGATGAGCCAAAACACCAGGGACGCGCAAGCGTACAGCACGGGTACGCATGGGTGCCCGAACGCTCCGTTCTCTAAGCGAACGCTACGCTCTCCTGGAAGCTGCAACTCTGCTCAATTTGTGTGATTCCAAGCCCAATTGAAAATTCAAAGCAAGCAGAGCCCAATATCATCACTCAGGCACAAGGATCATTTAGAACAGGAATTTTGCATTTAATTGTAATTTGTTTTCAATTTCAATTTCATTTTCAGCCTATAAAAAGGCATTAGTTTCATTTCATAAGGGAGGAAGAGACCTGTTAGGCTGCAATAGTAGTAGGCAGCAGTAGGAGTAGGAGTAGGATAGAATAGAAAGCTCTCTTTGATATATTTTTATTTTTTTGCACTTTTTATATTTCAGTCTTGAATTCAGTTTATGAAATTTCAATTTCTACAAACCTCTGCTACAATTTCCTTTTATGCAATTTTACCTTTTTGTTTATGTTCATCAGTCTGATTTAAACTTTCTTGAAATTTAAATATTCTGCAATTGTTCTGAGTTCTGATTTATTCCTTCATTTAATTTCCCACCATCCGATTCCCTTTACATTTGCTACAATTTACTTTTCTTCCTCTTTAAGCCTCTGTTGATTTACATTCTGTAATTTACAATTCTCTGCAATTTACATTCCTTGCTCTTTAAGATTCTGTGAAATTTACTTTTTGCAATTTACAATTCTCTACAATTTACTTTCTGTTGCTCCAATTTTCATTCAATTCATCACTGTCTCTTTGACTAGACTGATCACTCGCTAAAGTTGCTTGATTCATGAATCCCTGTGGGATCGGCCTCACTCTCGTGAGTTATTACTACTTGATGCGACCCGGTACACTTGCCGATGAGTTTGTATGGAATCGTTTTTCCTCATCAAAGGCCATAACCATGGAGGTTGAGGCTAAATGGGAGGAGAATGGGAAGGCATTGAACGCCAGTAAAGAAGCCTTCATTAGGCGTTCAACGCCCACCAGCCCAGAGAAGCTGGCATTGAACGCCAGCAAGGACATCCCTATTGGGTGTTCAATGCCCAGAATGCTAGAGGGACTGGCATTTAACGCCAGTCAGGGTGGATAGCAAGGGCGTTCAATGCCCAATAAGCTTACAACCTATCTTCAAAATTCAAAATCAATTTCCCACCCAAAACCCACACTTATGGCCGAACCTTACCCCCCTCCCTTCCCTATATATAGCCCTCCATTCTTCCTCATTTTCACACAACACAACCCTCTCTTCCTCTTCTTGGCCGAATACACATCTCCCTCTCCCTCTCCTCCATTTCTTCTTCTTCTTCATCTATTCTTTCTTCTCTTGCTCGAGGGCGAGCAATATTCTAAGTTTGGTGTGGTAAAAGCATAAGCTTTTTGTTTTTCCATTACCATTGATGGCACCTAAGACCGGAGAATCCTCTAGAAAAGGGAAAGGAAAGACAAAAGCTTCCACCTCCGAGTCATGGGAGATGGAAAGATTCATCTCCAAAGCCCATCAAGACCACTTCTATGATGTTGTGGCCAAGAAGAAGGTGATCCCCGAGGTCCCTTTCAAACTCAAGAGAAATGAGTATCTGGAGATCCGACATGAAATCCAAAGAAGAGGTTGGGAAGTTCTAACAAACCCCATACAACAAGTCGGCATCCTAATGGTTCAAGAGTTCTATGCCAATGCATGGATCACTAGGAACCATGATCAAAGTAAGAACCTGAATCCAAAGAATTATGTTACAATGGTTCGGGGGAAATACTTAGACTTTAGTCCAGAGAATGTGAGGTTGGCGTTTAACTTGCCTATGATGCAAGGAGATGAGCGCCCCTACACTAGAAGGGTCAACTTTAATCAAAGGTTGGACCAAGTCCTCATGCACATATGTGTGGAAGGAGCTCAATGGAAGATTGACTCCAAAGGCAAGCTGGTTCAACTAAGAAGACTGGACCTCAAGCCTGTAGCTAGAGGATGGTTAGAGTTCATACAACGCTCCATCATCCCCACTAGCAACCGATCTGAAATTACTGTGGATCAGGCCATCATGATTCATAGCATCATGATTGGAGAGGAAGTAGAAGTTCATGAAGTCATCTCCCTTGAACTCTACAAAATAGCCGAAAAGTCCTCCCCCATGGCAAGGCTAGCTTTTCCTCATCTTATTTGCCATCTATGTTACTCAAATGGAGCTTTCATAGAAGGAGACATTCCCATTGAGGAAGAGAAGCCCATCACTAAGAAAAAGATGGAGCAAGCAAGAGAGCCCATTCATGGAGCTCAAGAGGCGCAGGAAGCTCATCACCATGAGATCCCGGAGATGCCTCCAATGCATTTCCCTCCACAAAACTATTGGGAGTAAATCAACACCTCCCTAGGAGAATTAAGTTCCAACATGGGACAACTAAGGGTGGAACATCAAGAGCACTCCATCATCCTTCATGAAATCAGAGAAGATAAAAAAGAAATGAGGGAGGAGCAACAAAGACAAGGAAGAGACATAGAAGAGCTCAAGGACATCATCGGTTCCTCAAGAAGGAAACGCCACCATCACTAAGGTGGACTCATTCCTTGTTCTTAAATTCTCTATTTTTCGTTTTCTCTATGTTAAGTGCTTATCCATGTTTGTGTCTTATTACATGATCATTAGTATTTAGTAACTTTGTCTTAAAGTTATGAATGTCCTATGAATCCATCACCTCTCTTAAATGAAAAATGTTTTAATTGAAAAGAACAAGAAGTATATGAGTTTCGAATTTATCCTTGAACTTAGTTTAATTATGTTGATGTGGTGACAATGCTTCTTGTTTTCTGAATGAATGCTTGAACAGTGCATATGTCTTTTGAAGTTGTTGTTTAAGAATGTTAAATATGTTGGCTCTTGAAAGAATGATGACAAGGAGACATGTTATTTGATAATCTGAAAAATCATAAAAGTGATTCTGGAAGCAAGAAAAAGCAGCAAAGAACAAAGCTTGCAGAAAAAAAAATATAGGCAAAAAAAATAGAAAGAAAAAAAGAAAAAGCAAGCAGAAAAAGCCAAAAGCTCTTAAAACCAAAAGGCAAGAGCAAAAAGCCAATAACACTTAAAACCAAAAGGCAATGGCAAATAAAAAGGATCCCAAGGCTTTGAGCATCAGTGGATAGGAGGGCCTAAAGGAATAAAATCCTGGTCTAAGCGGCTAAACCAAGCTGTCCCTAACCATGTGCTTGTGGCATGTAGGTGTCAAGTGAAAACTTGAGACTGAGCGGTTAAAGTCAAAGTCCAAAGCAAAAAAAAAAAGAGTGTGCTTAAGAACCCTGGACACCTCTAATTGGGACTTTAGCAAAGCTGAGTCACAATCTGAAAAGGTTCACCCAATTATGTGTCTGTGGCATTTATGTATCCGGTGGTAATACTGGAAAACAAAGTGCTTAGGGCCACGGTCAAGACTCATAAAATAGCTGTGTTCAAGAATCATCATACTGAACTAGGAGAACCAATAACACTATCTGAACTCTGAGTTCCTATAGATGCCAATCATTCTGAACCTCAATGGATAAAGTGAGATGCCAAAACTATTCAAGAGGCTATGTTTCATTGATAGTTTGGGATTTATAGTATATTCTCTTCTTTTTATCCTATTTGATTTTCAGTTGCTTGGGGACAAGCAACAACTTAAGTTTGGTGTTGTGATGAGCGGATAATTTATACGCTTTTTGGCATTATTTTTAGTATGTTTTTAGTAGAATCTAGTTACTTTTAGGGATGTTTTCATTAGCTTTTATGTTAAATTCATATTTTTGGACTTTACTATGAGTTTGTGTGTTTTTCTATGATTTCAATTATTTTCTGGCTGAAATTGAGGGACTTGAGCAAAAATCAGATTCAGAGGTTGAAGAAGGACTGCTGATGCTGTTGGATTCTGACCTCCCTGCACTCAAAGTGGATTTTCTGGAGCTACAGAACTCAAAATGGCGCACTTCTAATTGCGTTGGAAAGTAGACATCCAAGGCTTTCCAGCAATATATAATAGTTCATACTTTTCCCAAGTTTAGATGACACAAACTGGCGTTCAACGCCAGCTCTCTGCCCAATTCTGGCATCCAGCGCCAGAAACAAGTTGCAAAGTGGAGTTCAACGCCCAAACACTACAAGAAAAATGGCCTATGGCCATGCTTTTTTTTTTGCCACGCTTTAAAAGCATGGCCAAAAGTGGTCAATGGCCACGCTTTTGTGAGGGTGGCGATTGAATAGAGATTTGGCCACATTTTTTCTGGCCACACTTCAAAAACGTGGTGAAAAGGGTCAACAGCCACGCTTTTGAAAAGGTGGCCATTTATTAGAGAAACAACCACGTTTTTTTCTGCCACGCTTCAAAAGCGTGGCCATAGAGAAAAAGAGAGACGTTTCAAAAGCGTTGCGACAGGGTTTCATTATGGCCACGCTTTTAAAACGTGGCCATATCCTAGTACTCTTTTGGCACGCTTTAAAAGCGTGGCCAAAAGGTTTTTTTTTTTTTGGAAAAAAAAAACTAATAACCCTAACCTGCGAGAGACTCTCAAACCTAACAACCCCTTCAGCCTAATAACACCTAAACACGCTTTGAGACTCTCTCACCCCTATCAATGCCTCCGTCACTCACAACCCCTGCACTGACGGCTGAGGGTGGTGACGGCTGAAAGGAAGCTGCTGCTGGTGTCGGCCTCCATGAGGATGATCGGGAGCGAGGGGGAGGTGGCTGTGATTTTCGAGGCCAGGGGAGGGATGGTGGCGATGCGAGGCTTCGATTCGTTGATTTGCTTGCGGATTTCGGCGGCGGTGTTGAGAGGGTTGGTGGTGGTGATGATGGCGCCGAGGGACATGACGACGAGGCAGACGACGGGGAAGTAGATGTTGTTTGGGGAAAGGAGGAGGACGACGGTGCCCTTGCGGATGCCGAGGTCGTAGAGGGAGGGGGCAACGGCGTCGACTGCTCGCCAGAGTTGGTGGAAGGTGATGTGGTTGCCGGTGGTGGCGTCAAAGAAGGGGATCCTGGCATGGTGGGCGTGTGATGAGATGAAGGTGGTGACATCCAAGGAGTGGTTCTGTGGAAGTGGAAGTGGCTTACTTTTGCGCTGTAGAACCCACTTCTTGGATCTATATCTCTTCCCCTGCTCCTTTCTTCTCGGCACTGCTCATCTTCTTCTCCTCGGCGCTGATGCTCTTTTGGTGAGGAAGGTCACAAGCCCCTATTCAGCCACTCTTCTTCTTCTCGGCGCTGGTTCTAGTAATGCTTCTGAACTTTGCTCGTTCGTGTAGGCTTCGCCCCTGCTTTGCTCCTTCGTCCTTGCTTCATTAAATTTGTGGCAGACATCTTTCCGCTTCTTCAGGTATGATTTTTTTTTCTTTTTGAATTTATAGAAGAATTCTTGATGATGCTAATTTTGAGAATTTGATGGTAATGTCTTGCTGTAAATTTAGTATTTAATTCCATGATTTGATGCTGTTGCTTAGAGAAATATTATCTGAGACTTAAAATTTGAGGGTAACATGACCCAAAAAGAAAAAAAAATAGACTTAGTTCTGGACTCTGCAAATTGGTGTCGTTGGAAAACATCATGTGTTGAACATCAATGAATGCTTCTCTTGCCTTGCTATGGCTTTTAAATACGAGATAAGTTGAAAGCATTGAAAATGTGAAATTATTGATAAAAGATGTTTGAGCGTTTGACAGCTTCTTTATGTCCTTCTTTCATTCCCAATAGATATTTTCTTGAGGATGATGGTGTTATTTTATTGTCTATTAACACTGGTTTAGGTTTGCTGTCACAATAGATTGAATGATGAATTGATAATATTTTCAGATTTATGCTGGTTCCTTCTTTGCCATTCCCCTTGTCCGATGGTTTTTTATTAGGAAGAGGAATGCTGATATTGAAAAGAGAAATCAAATTAGGAAGCAGTGTTCAAAAGTACTCGAATTACCTGACCCTTCACTGAGACAGAAGGTATGGTTATTCATTTTGCTCCCATGTAGTTTTAGGAAGGTATGTTAATTAATTTAATTTGAAGACCAACATGGGTATTTTTATCAAGCCTAATTATTGTTATAAAATTAATTTAATGTTATAATTTTTAGGATTTAACGCCTTCATTCTATTTGGTAGTAGGATCAGAGTGGGAAAAAAGCCTATGATTTTCTCTGTCAATCAGCAGCAAGAGAGGAGAAAAAGAAAAGAAAAAACCTTTCCTTTCATCACAAAGCAACATTATTGACTAAGATTAGGTAGCTTTTACTGTTTATCATACACGGTTCGGTATCTCCTTTTTGTGTTTTGATCATGGAGTTTGGTACATGTCTTGATTTTAACACTGTTTAATGTGAACTCTTCTTCTTCTTCTTCTTCAGATCTTTATCACCATAAAAACAATGTCAAGACAGAAGCAAGGAGGTGAAGAAACCATGATGTCAAGCCTGAATGAAACAATTGAAAGAGAAGAGAGAGAAGAGTTGGAAAAAGAAGGTGGTGGTTCAGGTTCACATTCCTCCTTGAAAAGTCTTCTCTGGCATGGTGGTTCTGCTTATGATGCTTGGTTCAACTATGCCTCAAATCAGGTATATACACAAAACAGTTTCAATTCATTTCATAATTGTTGAAACTAACTAACTAACTGGGATTATTCTCTTTGTTGTATTTGGATTGCTTATTTGATAAGCATTCTCTACATTGAGTACAGAACCCGCAAGGAGAAAGAGAATGTCAGCTTCAAAAACCATGTCATTCAGGTTTGAGTTTTTTCTTTCTCAGCTTTGAGTTTAGTTTACTGTACAAACAAGGAAAAACCACCATTAAATTGTTTTAAGGCTGTGATTACAAGTTTGCCTTTTTGAGTGAAAAAGGATTGGGTTTCAATTCTACTTTATTCACTAACTCTTTTTTTTCCCATCCCTTGTCCTTCAAGCTCTTCATTTACCAAACACATCTTTATATTGTTGTCTTTGCCTCTTTGATGAGTACAATATTTCATAATAGAAGATAAAGAGATATTAAGGTTGTGCTTATTAGAACGAAGGATATGATTGTTACTCATGTGAATTTATCACCCATCTGGGCAAGGTAGTGTTATTATTTTATATACATTAGTTTTATTCTTATCGGTTTTATATAACCAACATGAATTTAATTCCTTTACAAGCAAGTTGATATAATTGTTACTCAATACAATTTTTCTTCAAACAGTAGAAACCTTTTTCTCATTTTGAAATTATTGGACCAGTATTTTTATTCTTATCGGTTTTCTTTTTTTGCAGCTTGTAAACTTTTTCGCACCCCTAATGTGAATGACATAATGAAGAATTATTTTGATTACAGATTGAAGAAATTTAGCTCGTAAGTTCACGCTGAAGCACCCACCATTAAGCATTATCTTTAAACATTTTCTGTTGGAAATTAGAGTGTATGGTGAATTATTTTGATTATTATTTCAGAATAATTTTGGTGGGAAATGGGTAGGTTGAGAAGTTTAGATTGGTAGCATTTGGTTTTTAACATGGTATTCAACACTACTACTACAAATAATTTCAGTGGCATTGTAGCTTGTAGGCCTTTAAGTTTATTACCATGAAATTGAAAGTATGGTGTTGGTGTAATCTTTTGAAGCCTTTTTCTCTTGTTGTCACAGTTCCTAGTTGACATGGACAAACACTTGTCATATCTCATCTATGGGTATTTAGAGGAAGGTAATTCATTAAGTCTGCAAAATTGTAACAATGAATCTTTCTCTAAGTGTTGTTTATGTATGTTCAACTTTAATTTGTGAGAAATGGAAATTGTTTCTTTCATTAACTGTTCTGTTTCTTTGTTTATCAGTGCCTTGTATTAACTCCATCTTGTGAAGGCAAAGAAAGCTAGAAGATACATTCCAAAAGAATTCAAATAGGTCCAATATTGTAATTTCCTCTCTTTAGATTATAAATGCAGCAATTCTTTTATGGGTTTGAGTCTTTAGATTATAAATGCAGCAATTCTATTTTCAAAGTCTTCAATATATTTTTTGCTTTGTTTCTAGCTAAAGGAAGTTGTGAAATTTTGGACCTCAAGTAGCTGAACTTGCTTCAATACATTTTGTTTTATTCTTATTAGCATAATGCTGATGAATTTTTATAGTAGAATGTGAACCTAGTTTAATTTAGAATTGTTAATACATGCATAAATTAGATTATTTCTTATAATATTTTTATATATATCATTTTTCTTGGCTCAATTTGTTCTTGATATTTTGCTGCAGGCTAGTATTGGAATGGATAACTTGAACGCTTAATGCACAAAGTGGAGCAGTTTTAGGTTGATTATGATCTTTTACTAAGTATTTAGGTTGATGATCATCTCTATTAGTGTAATTTGATATATTATGAGCAGTTCTAACTTATATTATTTCTGTATTTTTCTTCGGTTTTTAGTTTTGGATTTTGAACTCAAGATTTATTTTGTATTTGAGTATTAGTTTTTTAATGTATAAAACAATTATAGTAAATTATATATGTCACTAACTATTGTTTGATTTGTCTTGTAATAAAAATTGCATAATATATTTGTAGGTTTGGTAATAAAAAAGGATTGAAAATTATAGTGTAGCAATGAAGATCAATTATGGAAAAGAAATTTTTTTTTTAATTTAACAAGGTTTTTGCCACGCTTTTAAAGCGTGGCTGTATATCTTGCTATGGCCACGCTTTAAAAGCGTGGCCGTATCTCTCCCTATCGCCATGCTTTAAAAGCGTGGCCGTATCTCTTGCTATTGCCACGCTTCAAAAGCGTGGCCGTATCTCTACCTATCGCCACGCTTCAAAAGCGTGGCTGTATCTCCCTTATGGCCACGCTTTTAAAGCGTGGCCCTATCTCCCACATAGGCCATGCTTTAACGGGTGGCTAGTTGTAAAAAGCGTGGCAAAAGAAAAAGCGTGGCGATAGGTCACCAAAAGCGTGGCGATAGATCAACCGCCACCCTTTCATACGCCACCCTTTCAAAAGCGTGGCGGTAGCTCAAAAAGCGTGGCAAAAAGCTATCGCCACGCTTTTTTCAACTTTTTGCCACGCTTTAAAAGCGTGGCAATAGACATATTTTCTTGTAGTGAAACTGGCACAAAAGCTGGCGTTCAACTCCAAGAATAATCTCTCCACGTGTAGACTTCAAGCTCAGCCCAAGCACACACCAAGTGGGCCCCAGAAGTGGATTTATGCATCAATTACATACTTCTGTAAACCCTAGTAGCTAGTTTATTATAAATAGGACTTTTTACTATTGTATTAGATATCTTTGAATCTTTGAATCCGGGATTGTATCTTTGAACATCTTTGGACGCCTGGTTCTTAGTTCATGGGGGCTGGCCTCTCGGCCATGCCTGGACCTTTCACTTATGTACTTTTAACGGTAGAGTTTCTACACTCTATAGATTAAGGTGTGGAGCTCTGCTGTTCCTCAGAGATTAATGCAAAGTACTACTGTTTTTCTATTCAACTCAACTTATTCCGCTTCTAAGATATTCATTCGCACTTCAACCTGAATGTGATGAACGTGACAATCATCATCATTCCCTATGAACGTGTGCCTGACAACCACTTCCGTTCTACCTTTGATTGAATGAGTATCTCTTGGATCTCTTAATCAGAATCTTCGTGGTATAAGCTAGATTGATGGAGGCATTCATGAGAGTCCGGAAGGTCTAAACCTTGTCTGTGGTATTTCGAGTAGGACTCTGGGATTGAATGACTGTGACGAGCTTCAAACTCACGAGTGCTGGGCGTAGTGACAGACGCAAAAAGAGGGTGAATCCTATTCCAGCATGATCGAGAACCTCAGATGATTAGCCGTGCTGTGACAGAGTATTTGGAACATTTTCACAAGAGGATGGGATGTAGCCATTGACAACGGTGATGCCCTTACATAAAGCCAGCCATGGAAAGGAGTAAGACTGATTGGATGAAGGCAGCAGGAAAGCAGAGGTTCGGAGGAACGAAAGCATCTCTGTGCACTTATCTGAAATTCTCACCAATGATTTACATAAGTATTTCTATCCTTTTTTTATTATTTATTTTCGAAAACTCCATAACTATTTTATATCCGTCTGACTGAGATTTACAAGGTGACCATAGCTTGCTTCATACCAACAATCTCCGTGGGATCGACCCTTACTCACGTAAGGTTTATTACTTGGACGACCCAGTGCACTTGTTGGTTAGTTGTATCGAAGTTGTGACAAATTATGAATTGAGATTAGAGCACCAAGTTTTTGGAGCCATTACCAGAGATCACAATTTCGTGCACCAAGGGGTATGGGGATTTTCGGTTTATAAGAGGGGCAATAAAATAAATGACAATAAAGTAAAATGAGCAATTAAAAAAAGCAATTAATAAAGAGAGACATTCATGGCAAAGATTAAGATCATAGGCTTTCTATCCTAGTCATGCAATGATTAATTCATCTTATTTAGTCAACTCCAACAAATAGGAGAAAGTCAAACAAGATTAATCAATCACGTCACAAATATAAACAAGAATTTATCTTATTACGTCATCTCCAACATTGGAAGAAGGTACCATATTATCTTCCATGAGAGAAAGTCTAATAAGACTAGCTAATCTCAATCCAAAAGTCCTAATCAACTTACTAATTAAATTAGCAAAAGATTAGCGTCAATGGAAACAATATTAGCTAACAACTCTAGATCACCAACATGAGTTGGGTTTTCATGACTCAAGATTGCCTAATTACTCTTTCCAAGCCAAGAATGCTCAAAATCTACTCTAACATCCAACCAAGCATTTTGTCAAACACTTGGAAGGCATGCATGGAAAGCATAGAAAAATGTACAAGAAATATAAATCTACCAACTATCAATTGCAAGAAAAGTGAATTAAATTTAGTTATTTTAAGGCCTAAAAAGCATGTTTTCACATTTAAGCACAAATCAAGGGAGAATTGCAAAACTATGCTATTTCATTGAATAAATGTGAGAAAATGTGATAAAATCTCCCAAAATAAGCACAAGATAAACCACAAAATCGGGGTTTATCAAATCTCCCCACACTTAAACTAAGCATGTCCTCATGCTAAGAATAAAGAAGGACAAGAAAAGGGGTATGAACATTTATTCAATGCAAACTAACTACATGCAACCTATCTATATGAATGCATCCAATTAGTCAAAATAAATTAATTTCCAAGAATACATATACAGACACAAGGGCTAAGGCAATAGCAATCACTCAACCCACAATTGAATTGAATTATTAAAAAGATTTTACAAACTTGCAAGAAAAGGGATGATCATGGGTGGAAACATGTAATTGAGCAATCGAACCCTCACCGGATGTGTATCCGCTCTAGTCGCTCAAGTGTATGGGGTTGATTCACTCAATTCTCCCCTAATCATGCTTTCCAAGATTTGTTTTCATCTAACAATCAACAATTATTTCATGCATGCATACAAATATCATGAGGACTTCCCATAGGTTATAATGGGGTTAGGGTCAAGGTAGGATACATATGGTCAAGTGGGCTTGAGATTTGAATCTTTGATTAACTTAAGCTCTCACCAAACACATATAACAACCTATACAACTTTAATACACAACCTAACTACCCATGATTCCCACTTTTTCACATACTCATGCATTCTCTTTTGATTCACATTCCATATGCATTGATTTTTATTGAACTTTACTTCGGGGCATTTTTGTCCCCTTTTTATTTCTTTTTCTCTTCTTTTCTTTTTCTATTTTTATTTTCATTCATTTTTTTTATTATTAAATTTTTTTTTCATTAATTTTTTTCAAATTAAAATATATATACAAGAACATCAATGCATATGGTTTACACATGATTAATACATGAGTATGTACCCAATTTCCAAGATTCTTAACACAAATACAAAAACACACTTTTATCTCTACCCAATGTTCCCAACTCTCCCAAAATCAAATGATAAACACTCTCACTAGCCTAAGCTAATCAAAGATCCAAATTAAGGGATATTTATTGTTTTTCACTTAGGCTTGTAATGTGCTACAATTAAGAACAAATGGGTTAAACATAGGCTCAAAATCGGCTAACAATGGAAGATAAAAGGTAGGCTATATGGGTAAGTGAGCTATTTGAACAATGGCCTCAATCATATAAATGAATGTATACACAAAATAATGGACATATAGAATCAAACAAATTAAAGATTACAATCATAGGAAGAGAATAATGCACACAAGAATGAAAATAAGTGGTTATATATGATGTAAACACACAATTAAGCCTCAAAACTTACATGCTTGTGTTCTTAGCTCAAGACATGATCTACAAAGTATATAATTCAAGCAAGTTCTAAAATTTTTTTTTTTCAATTGGGGTGCCCTATAGATAAAATCCTTGGAAAATATCATGATTTTGACTAAGCTTACTATATACATATGCAAAGCAACCAAAAATCCTAAAAGACCTAAAAATGAAATGCAAAAGTATTGGAATTAGAAACTTGTCACCCAAAAATGCCGAGCGGTCGGAGGACCTCGCCACACTTAAAAGTTTACACCGTTCTCGGTGCACTCAAAGATGAGCAAGGGGGTACGGCGACTTTCTGAGTTACTACCTTCAGCTGGTAGGTCAACCGGTGCTGCGTGTTCTTCTCCCGCTTCTGTTTTTGCTTATGGTGCATCAATCATGAAAAACAAAATAAACACCTTAAGATGAGAAAATACAAAAGCAAGGAGGCGTGAATTGTTGGAATGAGGTAAATCACTAGAATTGAGTGGGTGAATTGGTGTGACATTGATGAAAAATAGGTGTGTGGGTTCTAAAATTGCGCGCGGTTTAGAACACACACACACATACTAGTATAAAAAGCTGTGTCACATTTACACAAAAGAAAACATGCACTTCACTCATTCTAGTGTGCTTGAGATACTTTAAAAGACTTGTAGGTTAAGGCAACCAAACAAGTAGTGAAGAAGCATAAAAGCATTCAAGCAAAAATCAAGCAATTGTGAAATTGGATAATGCATGGACATTGATTGATGTGTAGGTAGACTTAGTGAACAAAATGGTTTATAAAACTCACACAACAATCAATGACACATATTGAAGTTGTTGCAACACCTAAGTGACATAGAGGTGAAACACATGGATGCTCTGGGACTTAGGAAAAAGAAGATAGAATTGGAAATCAATCACACAGCAAGCGTGGCTCACAAATCTTTACAAAGCTCAAAAATATGTCACTAGGTAAGCTTTCGATCCAATTTCACAATTCCACAATCTCAATGCATAAAATAGGTGATGGTCACTCAGAACAAGCATCCTAAAAAAGTGCATTGATAATGTACAATTTCCTAACAATAGATGATGAATGCATGGTGGCCAAAATATGCCATTCAAAGAATTAAGATGCATGAAGGCAATGTAACAAGTACTTGGTATTCAAAAGTGTTAAACATGAAAAAGACCAAACCAAGTAACCAAATACAACCTCAACAGAGATGTCCAACAAGTACAATTAACAACAATGATGTTAGACTAACATCCTATTAATAAGCAGCAGCAGTAAATAGTAAACAAGATTAGTAATTCAACACTTATAATGGAAAACAAAAATTAAACAAACTAACTAACTAAAAGAAATGGTGTTATATGATGATTGGTAGTGTTGGATGATGTTTGAAGGGTGAAAAGAGAAGAGAGGAAGGAAAGAAATGGAAAGAGGAGAAGAAAAGAAGGTGAGTGAAACAGGGTGATTCACGCGTGCGCGTCATGTGCGCGTAAGCGTGGATTGATGAAAATGAAGCGACGTGTACGCGTGCTTGGCGAAGTAGAGAGTTGACGCGGACGCGCAAGGTACGCATTCGCGTGCCCTGGGGCACAAAGTTGGCACACTTCAGGCACAACTCTCGGGTGAATGTATGGGATGTGGAAAAATTCAATCCACGCGTACGCGTACATGGTGCGTGCGCATTGATGGCCCAAATTGCTTGATTCACGCGTACGCGTGGAGTGCGCGTGCGTGTGGGTGGTGCTCTGTTTTTCAAAATTCTTCTATGCTTTTGCACCAAACCAAGCATTCCAAACCTCCAAACAGCTACCAAAACATCATAAAACCTTATTTAACCTACTAGACTCCCAGATAAACTCAACTAATCAATCAAAACATGAAATTAAATCTATTTTACCAATATTTACAAAGAGAAAAAGGGAAAGATGTTACCATGGTGGGTTGTCTCCCACCTAGCACTTTTGTTTATTGTCCTTAAGTTGGACTTATGGGGAGCTCCTCTTAAGGTGGCTTGTGCTTGAAGCTATCCTTGAACATCCACCAACGCTTGAGTCTCCAACAAGCTCCATTCTTCAATTTTAATATCTTCAAGCTTTGATGGAGTCCTTCACAAACCATGAGCTCCCAAATTTGATTCTCCTTGTGCGATCCGGGATCCCACACTTTGTTTTGACACCCGTCCTTAATTTGGTCATCATTATTCCATCCGGGTGGTTTAGTCTTGGAATTCTCAAAGAAGCCTCCAAACAACTTCCTAGACCCATGCAAATTGGTTTTACACCAACCATTGCCATTCAACTTTGAGCATGCAACCATCATGAACTTAGAGGAATGTTTCCAACCACTACACAACTCTCTCTTACTCTTAACTCCACAAAGAGCTCTAAGTTGACCATCATTTTCAATCAAACCATATTCAAGTGGGAAAGCAAAGCTTAGGGATAAGAATTTTACCCACTTGAACGTTATGTAGGATGGTGTTCATACCCTGGGTCGAGTTATCGGACCCGGGATGATTGGTGACAAAGCGACCGACCTCTTCAGGTCAGGCTACCCGACCTCTTCTCAAAGAGGTTGGCCAAATCGACAGGAAAGCCCAATAAAGGGCCTAAATAGAGGAACATGACCCAAATCCAAAGGCAATCCAAGCTTATAGAGATAAAGGCAGTTCCCGTGAAGATAAGCTGACTTCACTCGAAATAAGATAAGATAAGATAAGATAACTAACTTATCTTATCAAAAAGGTCAGCCCACACTACTATAAATACACTGGAACACCCAGGTATAACTCATATTCTGATTCTACAATAAACCTGCTTAATACCCGTGCTAACTTAAGCATTGGAGTCTCTTGCAGGTACCCCCCACCCTCTGGTAACCAAGGATCAGAAGTGCAGCCAGTCCAACAAGTCGGACACAACAGCTCCAGCCGCAACCAGCCAGCCAGACACATCATCTCCGAGTAGTACAGAAGATCTCGTCCGAGATCGACCTCTAGTTTCAGGTAACCCTTGGAACATTGGCGCCATTGCCGGGGAACCTGGAAGTCATCCCAACACCATGGCAGACGACCATGACAACGACCACGATTTAGATTTGGAAAACAGAACACCGCACAAGAACGCGGATGCTACCCTAAAGGATACTCCAGAATCCAACGGGGACAAAAACTCATCAAATCCAGAGGTAATAGCAGCACTTTAAGACCGCTTAAATCAACTTGAAAAAGAAACCCAACAACAACCAAAGGTCGGGAAGAATCTACAAAGAGAGGTACGACGGCGTCGAGAATTGGAAGACAAACTAATGCAATTAGAAGCCAATCTCAAATCCAAAGCTCCTCGGACTACTCATGAGGAAAATTCACACAAAGAACAAGATCCATTCACCAAGGAAATCATGAAAACCAAAATTCCAAAAGATTTCAAACTCCCAGATATGATTTTGTATGATGGCACCACGGATCCCAACCATCATCTCAGCAATTTCAGAAGTAGAATGTACCTCACCGACGCCTCAGACGCCGTTCGTTGCAAAGCTTTTCCAACAACTCTCACGAAGACAGCAATCAGATGGTTCGACAACCTACCTCCAAAGTCCATCTCAAACTTTGACGACCTGGCCAAAAACTTCCTAGCCAGATTCTCCATCCAGAAAGATAAGACCAAGCATGCCCCAGTTTACTAAGGATCAAGCAAGGAGATCGGGAGAGCCTCTGCAACTACATGGAACGATTCAACAAAACATGCATGGACATACAAAGCTTGCCAACAGAGGCCGCCATCATGGGACTCATCAACGGCCTATGAGAAGGACCTTTTAGCCAGTCCATATCAAAGAAGTACCCTACCTCCTTAGACGAAGTGCAGGAGCGAGCAGAAAAATATATCAACATGGAAGAAAACGCTCAGTTAGGAGAAACCTCAAAATCCGGGGTCCCCTACAGAGATAAAGACAAGGAATCCAAAAGGAAAGAAGATCGACAAGGAGAGAAAATCAAAAAATACCACAATTACACTCCTCTCAGGGTATCCCTAGTCGACGTATACAAAGAAGTCTGCCATACGGAGAAAATACCCCCAGCACGGCCACTCAAAGGCAAAAGAGGAGGAGAAAACTGGAATGAATATTGCGAATATCATCGAGTGCGAGGGCACTCCACCAAGGAGTGCTTTGATCTAAAGAACATCATAGAAAAATTGGTGAGGGAAGGAAAACTAGATCGGTTTCTAGCCACCCGAGATGACGACCAAAGAAAGAGACGAAGGGACGAAGATATCGGACGAACCGCGTGATCACCTCGTACACCGGAAAGACACGTCCATATGATACACGGCGGATTCGCAGGGGGAGGAATCTCCAAATCATCCCGCAAAAGATATCTCAAAGAAGTATATCATGTCGAGGGAAAGGAAGAAGCACCCGACATCCCTGCAATCACATTCACTAAAGAGGACGCATCTGGTATCATCTCGGGACACGACAACCCCATGGTCATAACCATTGAAAGAGCGGAAGATTGATGGTTTAGAAGTTATAATAAACTCTCGTTGTAAGTATAGTTACTAAACCAAGCAATCGACCTTTGTTACAAAAGTTTTGGTTGTCACAAGTAACAAACCCCTTAAAATTGATAACCGAGTATTTAAACCTCGGGTCGTCTTCTCAAGGAATTGCAGGGAGGTGTTCTTATTATTGGTTATGAAAAAGCGTGTTTTGAGGTTTTGGATTAAGGTAAAAAGTTAGTTGAATGACAAGTAAAATAAAATAATAATAACTATAAAATAAACTCTTGGCAAGGTATGAAGAACTGGAATTCCTATCCTAGTTATCCTTATCAGATGTGAAGAGAATTGGGTTTTAATCCCACTTGGTCAGCCTTTACTAAACAAAGGAAGGTTAAGTGGACTGATTAGCTTGATTCTCAAGTCCTAGTCAACTCCTGTGGAGAGACTAGCTTTAGAGCAATCCTAGTGCAATCAGAATCTGCCAATTTCAATCACTTGCTGAGTTTGACAACTCAAGTGTTACCAATCACTTGACCAAAGCCAAAAGGGAGAAAACTCTACTTGAATAAAAATGCCTTCAGGTGGGAAGCAACAGTAACATAAATAAAAGAAAGAAATCTTGAATCCGAAATACCTCAAATTATAATAAATAGAACATTCAAATCTTAATATGAAAAGTTCATAAGCCAATTGGGCAACATAAATGAAATACAAATAAAAGTATTAGAGTAAATAAAAATAAAAGGGAAACATAAATTAAAGGAACGTTGAACCTGTGATGAAGAAGAAATAATCCTAAATCGTTTAAGAGGAATCCTAATCCTAAATCCTAAGAGAGAGGAGAGAACCTCTCTCTCTAAAAACTACATCTAAATCCTAATATTGTGAATTATGAGAGCTTTTTTGAATGGATGCAATTCCTCTACTTTATAGCCTCTAATCTGTGTTTTCTGGGCCGCAAACTGGGTCGAAAACAGCCCAGAAATCGCTGGAGAAGAAATCTGCCACGCTGGTTTTTCGTCACTGCGACGCGGCCGCATGGAGCACGCGGTCGCGTCGCCTATCGTCAGGGCAACTATAGAATATTATATATCAAATCGAAGCCCCAGACGTTAGCTTTCCAACGCAACTAGAACCGTATCATTTGGACCTCTGTAGCTAAAGTTATAACCGTTTGAGTACGAAGAGGTCAGGCTGGACAGCTTAGCAGTTTCTCCAACTTCTGGTATTCCTTCCACTTTTGCATGCTTCCTTTCCATCCTCTGAGCCATTCCTGTCCTGTAATCTCTGAAATCACTTAACACACATATCAAGGCATCTAATGGTAATAAGAGAGGATTAATATTAGCTAAATTAAGACCAAAGAAGCATGTTTTCAATCAAAGCACATAATTAAGAAGGCAAATGTAAAACCATGCAAATATTTTGAATAAGTGGGTAAAGAGGTGATAAAATCCACTCAATTGAGCACAAGATAAACCATAAAATAGTGGTTTATCAACCATCATACTGGTAAACGCCAATCTCACCGCACATTAGTAGACCAAGGGAACTCTGCTGACATCCTATTCAAAACTGCCTTCGACAAGCTCGGCCTAGAAAACAAGGAGCTTAAGGCATACCCGAACAGTCTGTTCGGACTGAGAGATACCCCGGTACAACCACTAGGATACGTATCACTACATACAACCTTTGGAAAAGGGAACCAATCCAGGATGCTCAAAATAGACTACATTATGGTCGACGTGAGTTCAGCCTACAATGCTCTAATAGGTCGGACAACGCTTAATCAACTCGGTGCAATAGTCTCGACTCCACATCTATGCATGAAATTCCCAACTACAGAGGGGATAGCCACAATAAAAGCAGATCAAAAGATGACACGCCACTTGGTGTGCGAAATCGTGATCTTTACTTCCTTGATAATGGCGCTAAAAACTTCATACGCACATTCATACTCTTAATTTTGTTTCACAACTTCGTACAACTAACCAGCAAGTGCACTGGGTCGTCCAAGTAATACATTACGTGAGTAAGGGTCGAATCCCATGGAGATTGTTGGCTTGAAGCAAGCTATGGTCATCTTGCAAATCTCAGTCAGGCGGATTAAATTGTTTTAAGAAATTATAGTGGATGAAAATAAATAAAATATAAAATAGGATAGTGGTAATTATGTAATTTATTGGTGAGAATTTCAGATAAGCGTATAGAGATGCTTGCGTTCTTCTGAACATCTGCTTTCCTGCTGTCTTCATCCAATCAATCTTACTCCTTTCTATGGCAAGCTGTATGTAGGGCATCACCATTGTCAATGGCTACTTCCCATCCTCTCTGTGAAAATGGTCCGATGCACTGTCACTGCATGGCTAATCATCTGGAGGTTCTCGATCATACTGGAATAGGATTCACCTTCCTTTTGCATCTGTCACTACGCCCAGTACTTGCGAGTTTGAAGTTCGTCACAGCCATCCCTTCCCGGATCCTACTCAGAATACCACAGACAAGGTTTAGACTTTTCGGATCTCAAGAATGGCCATCCATGGGTTCTGACTTATACCATGAAGATTCTGATTAAGAAATCCAAGAGATACTCATTCAATCGAAGGTAGAACGAAAGTGGTTGTCAGGCACACGTTTATAGGGAATGATGATGAGTGTCACGATCATCACATTCATGTTGAAGTGCGAATGAATATCTTAGAAGCGGAATAAGTTGAATTGAATAGAAAAACAGTAGTACTTTGTATTAATTCATGAGAAACAGCAGAGCTCCACACCTTAATCTATGGTGTGTAGAAACTCTACCATTGAAAATACATAAGTGATGAAGGTTCAGGCATGGCCGAATAGCCAGCCCTCCTAAAGGTCTAAGATAGCATAAAACTAATCCCAGATCCCCTACAAAGATAGCATAAAGTCCTATTTATAGTAAACTAGTTACTAGGGTTTACAGAAATGAGTAAATGATGAAGAAATCCACTTCTGGGGCCTACTTGGTGTGTGCTTGGGCTGAGCTTGAAGTTTACATGTGGAGAGGTCATTCTTGGAGTTGAACACCAGTTTGTAACGTGTTTCTGGCATTGAACTCCACTTTGCAACTTGTTTCTGGCGCTGAACGCCAGACTACAACATGGAACTGGCGTTTAACGCCAGTTTGTGTCATCTAAACTCGGGCAAAGTATGGACCATTATATATTGCTGGAAAGCCCAAGATGTCTAATTTTCAACGCAATTAGAAGCGTGCCATTTGGAGTTCTGTAGCTCCAAAAAATTTACTTTGAGTGCAGGGAGGTCAGAATCCAACAACATCTGCAGTCCTTCTTCAACCTCTGAATCTGATTTTTGCTCAGGTCCCTCAATTTTAGCCAGAAAATACCTGAAATCACAGAAAAATATACAAACTCATAGTAAAGTCCAGAAATGTGATTTTTAATTAAAAACTAATAAAAATATACTAAAAACTAACTAAATCATACTAAAAACTATGTAAAAATAATGCCAAAAAACGTATAAATTATCTGCTCATCACCGCTGTTATAACGAAAGTATAAACCTCAGAGGCAGAGGAGAAGAGTTTCACACAATTGAGCTTGGCGGAGTTCAGAGACGAGAAGAACTCCATCCGCAGCCAGAAGGTGAGATAGAGAAGATTCAGATCGGAGACACCTCGGACACAACGACTAATATCGGCACGATCCTGAGAGGAGACTCAAAAGAATTACTGGTACAATTCTTATGAGATAATGTCGATCTCTTCGCATGGAAAGTCGCAGACATGCCAGGCATAGACCCCAAGCTAATGTGCCACAATTTGGCGGTCTATCCAGGATCTCGGCCGGTACAGCAAAGACGAAGAAAACTTGGGCCAGAGCAATCCCAAGCTGTGGAAGAACAGGTACAAGCATTACTGGAGGCAGGATTCATAAGAGAGGTCAAGTACCCACTATGGCTAGCCAACGTCGTCTTGGTGAGAAAATCAAATGGGAAGTGGCGAATGTGCACCGATTACACCGATCTCAACAAAGCCTGCCCAAAAGATCCTTACCCACTCCCAAGTATCGACGCTCTGGTCGATGCTTCCTCCGGATATAGATACCTCTCATTTATGGACGCATACTCGGGATACAACCAAATCCCCATGTATCCACGAGATCAAGACTTCCAAGAATGGACAACAGAATGGACAACAGAATGTAAACAAGCCTTCCAAGACTTCAAGGATTTCTTGGGACAGCCACCTATCCTATCTCGGCCACAAAAAGGAGAACCGCTCATATTATATCTCGCAGTAGAAAGCCGAGCAATAGCCTCAGCGCTAGTCAGAGAAGACGAAAGTGGGCAACAACCCGTCTACTTCATTAGTAAAGCGCTACAGGGATCCGAGTTGAACTACCAAAAAATAGAAAAGTTTGCCTATACTCTCGTTCTAACATCTCGATGACTTCGCCCATACTTCCAGGTTCACACCATTAAGGTTCGAACTAACCAGCCCATAAAAGGAATATTGCAGAAAACAGATTTAGCAGGTAGAATTTTACAATGGGCAGTCGAGTTATCCGAGTTTGACCTCTAATATGAAGCTCGGACGGCCATCAAATCATAGTATTTGGCCGACTTCATCGCAGAATTCATAGATGCCCTGGAAATCCCCACAGAATGGAATCTCTATGTGGACGGTTCTTCAAATAAGACTGGAAGCGGCGCAGGTGTGATAATACAAAGCTACCAAGGAATCCAAGTTGAGCTCTCCCTTAAATTCGGGTTCCCGGCCTCAAACAATCAGGCGGAATATGAAGCGTTATTAGCTGGTTTGAAGCTGGCTAAAGAGGTTGGAGCTCAAAAACTCAACATTTACAGCGATTCACAAGTAGTCACCTCACAGATAACAGGGAGCTACCAAGCCAAAGATCCCACCATGAAAAAGTATTTGGATAAAACCAAGGAACAGCTCGGACAACTCGGGGAATATAAGATCCGCCACATACCCCGCGACCAAAATGCCCGAGCTAACGCACTCTCGAAACTAGCCAGCACCAAACCAGGGGGCAACAATAGAAGCCTCATCCAGGAAATGCTACAGATCCCGTCAATCTTGGAAGTGGAAAAAGTCCTAGTCGTAACAAGTCAGGACCAAGGATGGATGACCCCCATAATTAACTACCTCAAAACAAAAATACTCCCCACAGAAGAAAAGGAGGCAAAGAGGTTAAAAAGGGAGGTACAGTACTACACTATCATAAATAACATCCTGTACAAAAGAGGGATCTCAATACCATTACTAAAATGTGTGCCGACCAACAACACAAAGGAAGTGCTAGAAGAAGTACACGGCGGCATTTGCGGCAATCATCTCGGAGCACGAGCTCTCGCCAAAAAAGTACTACGGGCGGGATTTTATTGGCCAACTCTACAAAAAGAAGCTACAGAATTTGTAAAGACATGTCCACCATGTCAGAAACATGCCAACTTTCACGTCGCCTCGCCAGAAGAGCTCATCAGTGTAACTTCGCCTTGGCCATTTGCAAAATGGGGACTTGATCTTCTCGGACCCTTCCCCCAGGGATCGGGACAAGTCAAATTCCTCATAGTAGGGGTAGACTATTTCACAAAGTGGATCGAGGCAGAGCCCCTAGCCAACGCCACTGCTCAAAGAAGCCAGAAATTCATATATAGAAATATTGTCACAAGGTTCGGAGTTCCACACTCCATCACCACAGACAATGGCACTCAATTCATAGATGCAGGCTTCAGAAAATTAGTAGCGGACTTAAACATAAAGCACCAGTACACCTCCGTGGAACATCCGCAAGCCAATGAACAGGCTGAAGCTGCCAACAAAGTCATATTGGCTGGGTTAAAACGGAGATTACAAGACGCAAAGGGAGCTTGGGCAAAAGAGCTTCCACAAGTCCTATGGGCATATCGAACGACGCCACACTCCACCACAAAGGAATCCCCCTTCCGGTTAGTATACGAAATAGAGGCAATGATCCCAGTAGAGATTGAGGAAGGATCGCCTAGAGTGGTTCATTACAATGAGGGAGAAAATTCCCAACTTCAGAGGGAAGAGCTTGACCTACTATCTGAAATCCAAGAAAGAGCTCGGATCAGGGAAGAAGCACTAAAACGTCGAATGGCTTCCAGATATAATCGAAGGGTAGTGCCGAGAAGTTTTGCAGAGAAAGATCTCATCCTAATCCAAAACGATATTGGAACAACTCGACCAGGAGAAGGGAAGATGGCAGCAAACTGGAAAGGACCTTACCGAGTTGCAGAAGTGCTTGGGAAGGGCTACTACAGACTGTCCAAACTCGATGGACGAGAGCTTCCCAGATCATGGCACGTCTACAACCTAAGAAGGTACTACATCTAGAAAAAGTAAAGATCTCACTACTGGATGCACTCTTTTTCCTGAAAAGGTTTCTTAATGAGGCACCAAGTTGAGACTCAGACACTATCTAGCTTAAAGGGACGAATTCCCACATGTATATATTTGCACTTTTCTTTGAATAAAATATATTTTAGACATTCTACAAGTCTTCAAGACGCATTAATCTGAAGCATTCATCGTCCGATTATAAAGCAACAGATCGGCATAAAGTGAAAAACAATTTCACTGCGCGATCACGATAAAGACAATCGTCCGATAAAGGTGAAAACACGATTCACCCAAAAGACGATCTAGAGATAGCAACCACCTTCTATAAATCGGCAAAGATGAACACAAAATAATGTAAGAAGTTATCGAAAGTGATCCGAAAAAAGAACCTGACGAGGTCTTATGGATTGCTAAATAATAACTTAAAGACTGGCCGACGTTAAGAAGTCGGACCAAGTTAACCCAAGTTATAAGTAAATCCTGGAAAGAGGTCTGGCCAACCCTATTAAAGAGGATTACTTTAACTTAGAAGGGCCCGACATGACAAGTCAGCCCAAAATGAAAAGTTATAAAAAGTAGTCCCTGAAAGAGACCTGACAAAGGTCCAGAAAAGAGGACTACAAAAATAACTTAGAAAGAGGACGACGCAAAGAAGTCGACCTCCTACAAACAAGTTATAAACGTAGTCCCTGAAAGAGATTTAACAAAGATCCAAGAAAGAGGACTACAAAAATAACTTCGAAGAGATCGACATAGCGAAGTAACTTAGAAGGGCCCGACATGACGAAGTCGGCCCAAAACATAAAGTTATAGAAGTAATCCCTGAAAGAGACCTGAACAAGGTCCAAGAAAGAAGATTACAAAAGTAACTTAGAAGGGCCCGACATGACGAAGTCGGCCCAAAACATAAAGTTATAGAAGTAATCCCTGAAAGAGACCTGAACAAGGTCCAAGAAAGAGGATTACAAAAGTAACTTAGAAGGGCCCGACATGACGAAGTCGGCCCAAAACATAAAGTTATAGAAGTAATCCCTGAAAGAGATTTGAACAAATTCCAAGAAAGAGGATTACAAAATAACTTGATTCGACATGACGAAGTCGGCCCAAAACATAAAAGTTATAAATGTAATCTCTGAAAGAGACCTGAACAAGGTCCAAAAAAGCGAATTACAAAAGTAACTTTGAAGGGCCCGACATGACGAAGTCGACCCACGTAAAGTGCAAAAGGCTACAAAAAGTAATACTCGGCCGAGACCTCACAAAAGGTCCAAACCAAACAAGATTTTTTGCCTCAAAGGAATCAAAGCCACAAGACTACCAAAAGCCTAGAAAAAGTGCCTAGACGAGATAAAGATCGACACGATACTAAAGGCGTGAAGTTGTGATGAAAACAAATTCAAAGGGGCTACCCAAGTCAGCCCCAAGAACTTGAAAGCTATTTTTTGTTTTTTACCATAAAGTTGCTAAATAAGCAACTAAACAAGTGTCAACAGTTAGCAAAATGAAATTTACAAAATAAAGAGTTTAAAAGCCCAAAAGCCAGGCTATCTACACAATCAAGATAAAAAGTTCAGTTAGACATCAGAAGCCTTCTCAATAGCATCAGTACGGGGTGAAGGAGGGCGAGTCTGAATAGGCACAGCATCCAGAGTACCATCGTCCCGGTTTAAGATCTGGCAGTCAGGATCAGAAGCGAGAGGGCCGACCTCGGCAGGAGGAACAGCAGGAGCAGACGCCTTGGCAGAAGACACAGGGAGGGGATCGACATCTCATCATCCTCGTCATCAAGGACAATCTTACTATTCTGATGAGCGGATAATTTATACGCTTTTTGGCATTGTTTTTAGTATGTTTTTAGTAGGATCTAGTTAATTTTAGGGATGTTTTCATTAGTTTTTATGTTAAATTCATATTTCTAGACTTTACTATGAGTTTGTGTCTTTTTCTGTGATTTCAGGTATTTTCTGGCTGAAATTGAGGGACTTGAGCAAAAATCAGATTCAGAGGTTGAAGAAGGACTGCTGATGCTGTTGGATTCTGACCTCCCTGCACTCAAAGTGGATTTTCTGGAGCTACATAACTCAGAATGGCGCGCTTCCAAATGCGTTGGAAATTAGACATCCAGGGCTTTCCAGCAATATATAATAGTTCATACTTTGGCCAAGAATTGACGATGTAAACTGGTGTTCAACGCCAGCTTTCTACCCAAATCTAGCGTCCAGCGCCAGAAAAGGAGCCAAAACCAGAGTTGAACGCCCAAACTGGCACAAAAGCTGGCGTTCAACTCCAAGAAGGACCTCTACACGTGCAACACTCAGGCTCAGCCCAAACACACACCAAGTGGGCCCAGGAAGTGGATTTATGCATCAATTACTTACTCATGTAAACCCTAGTAGCTAGTTTATTATAAATAGGACCTTTTACTATTGTATTAGGCATCTTTGGATTACGTTATGATCCTTTGATCACGTTTTGGGGGCTGGCCATCTCGGCCATGCCTGGACCTTCACTTATGTATTTTCAACGGTAGAGTTTCTACACTCCATAGATTAAGGTGTGGAGCTCTGCTGTTCCTCAAAGATTAATGCAAGTACTACTGTTTTCTATTCAATTCATCTTATTTCACTTCCAAGATATCCATTCGCACCAAAGAACGTAATGAAGGTGATGATTATGTGTGACGCTCATCATTCTTTCTCCCTTATGAACGCGTGCCTGACAAACACTTCTGTTCTACATGAATTAAGCTAGAATGAGTATCTCTTAGATCTCCTAACCAGAATCTTCGTGGCGTAAGCTAGAATGATGGCGGCATTCAAGAGAATCCGGAAAGTCTAAACCTTGTCTGTGGTATTCCGAGTAGGATTCAATGATTGAATGACTGTGACGAGCTCCTAACTCGCAATTGCAGGGCGTTAGTGACAGATGCAAAAGGATAGTAAATCCTATTCCAGCATGATCGAGAACCGACAGATGAATAGCCGTGCCGTGACAGGGTGCGTGAGCATATTATTCACTGAGAGGATAAGATGAAGCCATTGACAAGGGTGATGCCTCCAGACGATTAGCCGTGCCGTGACAGGGCATTGGATCATTTTCCCGAGAGATGACCGAAAGTAGCCATTGACAGTGGTGATGTATCACATAAAGCCAGCCATGGAAAGGAGTAAGACTGATTGGATGAAGATAGCAGGAAAGCAGAGGTTCAGAGGAACGAAAAGTATCTCCATTCGCTTATCTGAAATTCCTACCAATGAATTACATAAGTATTTCTATCCCTTCTTTTATTTATTATTCGAAAACACCCTTATCACTTTATATCTGCCTGACTGAGATTTACAAGGTGACCATAGCTTGCTTCATACCAACAATCTCCGTGGGATTCGACCCTTACTCACGTAAGGTATTACTTGGACGACCCAGTGCACTTGCTGGTTAGTTGTACCGAAGTTGTGACAAATTATGAATGTGTAATCACGATTACGCGTACCAAGTAGCTCACGTGCCAGGTATTGTTTGAGCCTGGATATCACAATTTCGTGCACCAAGATTTTGGCGCCGTTGTCGGGGATTGTTTGAGTTTTCGGCAAGCTTTTGGTCCGGTAACATCAGTGCCAAGTTTGATCCGGCAACTGCACCAAGTTTTTGGCGCCGTTGCCGGGGATTGTTTGAGTTTGGACAACTGACGGTTCATCATGTTGCTCAGATTAGGTAATTTTCTTTTCGTTTTCTTTTCAAAAATTTTTCAAAAATCTTTCAAAAATTTTTCCTTTGTTTTCGAAAAAAAAAATGTTTTCAAAAATATATTTTTCTTCAGAATTTTTAAGAATGAATTCTAGTGTTTCATGAAGCATGTTGAAGCCTGGCTGGCTGTAAAGCCATGTCTATTCCTTTGGGAATGAGTATGTCAGGCATGTCATATCTAAATTACATGCTGAAGCTTGGCTGGCCATTGGCCATGTCTAGTGTTTTGGACCAGAGCTTTCATTGAAGGCTTGGCTGGCTAGTGAGCCATGTCTAATTCCTGGACTGAAGCTTTAGACTAAAAATGCAAGATTCCTGGAATTCATGTTAAAAATTTTGGAATCCTTATTTTTTTCTTTTTCACATACTTTTCGAAAAAAAAAATCCAAAAAAATTAGAAAATCATAAAAATCAAAAATATTTTTCTGTTTCTTGTTTGAGTCTTGAGTCATATCATAAGTTTGGTGTCAATTGCATATGCATCTTGCATTTTTTCGAAAATATCATGCATTCATAGTGTTCTTCATGATCTTCAAGTTGTTCTTGGTAAGTCTTCTTGTTTGATCTTGATGATTTTTTGTTTTGTGTCTTTTCATGTTTATCATATGCATTCTTGAATTCTTAGTGCGTAAGCATTAAAGAATTCTAAGTTTGGTGTCTTGCATGTTTTCTTTGCATAAAAAATTTTTCAAAATTGTGTCTATGATGTTCATCTTGACATTCATAGTGTTCTTGGTGTTCATCTTGACATTCATAGCATTCTTGCATACATTCATTGTTTTGATCTGAAAATTTCATGCATTGCATCATTTTTCTTGTTTTTCCCTTGCATCATAAAAATTCAAAAATAAAAAAAAATATCTTTCCCTTTTTCTCTCATCAAATTCGAAAATTTGGATTGACTTTTTCAAAAATTTTTAAAATCAAATTGTTTCTCATGAGTCAAATCAAATTTTCAATTTGAAAATCTTATCTTTTTCAAAATCTTTTTCAAAAATCAAATCTTTTTCAAAATTCTTAGTTATTTTCGAAAATTCCAAAAATATTTTTCAAAAATCCTTTTCTTATTTCTATACCAAATTTTCGAAAATAACATAATCAATTAATGTTTTGATTCAAAAATTTGAAGTTTGTTACTTGCTTGTTAAGAAAGATTCAAACTTTAAGTTCTAGAATCATATCTTGTGATTTCTTATGAATCAAGTCATTAATTGAGATTTTAAAAATCAAATCTTTTTCAAAACTAATTTCAATCATATCTTTTCAAAAAAAAATATCTTCTTATCTTATCTTTTTCAAAAATATCTTTTCAAAATATCTTTTCTAACTTCCTAACTTCTTATCTTCTTAAAAATTTATTTCAACTAACTAACTAACTTTTTGTTTGTTTCTTAACTTTTTCAAAACTACCTAACTAACTCTCTCTCTCTAATTTTTGAAAATATCTTCCCTCTTTTTCAAAATTTCTTTTTAATTAACTAATTATTTTTATTTTTTATTTTTTGATTTCAAAAATTTTCGAAAATCACTAACATTTTTCAAAAACTATTTTCAAAAATCACTAACTCCTTTTAAAAAATAATTTTCGAAAAATCCCTCCTTTTCTCTCATCTTATTTTATTTATTTATTCATCTACTAACATCTCTTCCTCACATCATCACCAAATTCGAACCCCCTCCTCTATCTGTGTTCGAATTTCTTCTTCTTTTCTTCTACTAACAATAAGGAACCTCTTTACTGTGACATAGAGGATTCCTCTTCTTTTCTTTTTCTCTCCTCTTTCTTATGAGCAGGGACAGAGAAAAAGGCATTCTTGTTGAAGCTGATCCAGAACCTGAAAGGACTCTGAAGAGAAAATTAAGAGAAGCTAAATTACAACAATCCAGAGACAACTTGATTGAAAATTTCGAACAAGTAAAGGAGATGGCAGCCGAACCCAACAACAATGCAAGGAAAACGCTTGGTGACTTTACTGCACCTAATTCCAATTTACATGGAAGAAGCATCTCCATTCCTGCCATTGGAGCAAACAACTTTGAGCTGAAACCTCAATTAGTTTCTCTGATGCAGCAGAACTGCAAGTTTCATGGACTTCCATCCGAAGATCCTTTTCAGTTCTTAACTGAATTCTTGCAGATATGTGATACTGTTAAGACTAATGGAGTAGATCCTGAAGTCTACAGGCTCATGCTTTTCCCTTTTGCTGTAAGAGACAGAGCTAAATTATGGTTGGATTCTCAACCCAAAGACAGCTTGAACTCTTGGGATAAGCTGGTCACGGCTTTCTTAGCCAAGTACTTTGCTCTTCAAAAGTTGAGCAAGCTTAGAGCTGATGTTCAAACCTTCAGACAGAAAGAAGGTGAATCCCTCTATGAAGCTTGGGAAAGATACAAACAGTTGACCAAAAAGTGTCCTTCTGACATGCTTTCAGAATGGACCATCCTGGATATATTCTATGATGGTTTATCTGAGCTATCAAAGATGTCACTGGACACTTCTGCAAGTGGATCCATTCACCTAAAGAAAACGCCTGCAGAAGCTCAAGAACTCATTGACATGGTTGCTAATAACCAGTTCATGTACACTTCTGAAAGGAATCCTGTGAGTAATGGGACGTCTATGAAGAAGGGAGTTCTTGAAGTTGATACTCTGAATGCCATATTGGCTCAGAATAAAATATTGACTCAGTAAGTCAATATGATCTCTCAGAGTCTGCATGGAATGCAAGCTACATCCAACAGTACTCAAGAGGCATATTCTGAAGAAGAAGCTTATGATCCTGAGAACCCTGCAATAGCAGAGGTAAATTACTTAGGTGAACCTTATGGAAACACCTATAACTCAACATGGAGAAATCATCCAAATTTCTCATGGAAGGATCAAAAGCCCCAACAAGGCTTTAATAATGGTGGAAGAAACAGGTTTAGCAATAGCAGGCCTTTTCCATCATCAACTCAGCAACAGACAGAGAACTCTGAACAAAATGCTTCTAATTTAGCAAATCTAGTCTCTGATCTATCTAAGGCCACTGTAAGTTTCATGAATGGAACAAGGTCTTCCATTAGAAATCTGGAAGCACAAGTGGGCCAGCTGAGTAAAAGGATCACTGAAATCCCTCCTAGCGGATAATTTATACGCTTTTTGGCATTGTTTTTAGGATGTTTTTAGTAGGATCTAGTTACTTTTAGGGATGTTTTAATTAGTTTTTATGTTAAATTCACATTTCTGGACTTTACTATGAGTTTGTGTGTTTTTCTGTGATTTCAGGTATTTTCTGGCTGAAATTGAGGGACTTGAGCAAAAATCAGATTCAGAGGTTGAAGAAGGACTGCTGATGCTGTTGGATTCTGACCTCCCTTCACTCAAAGTGGATTTTCTGGAGCTACAGAACTCGAAATAGCGCGCTTCCAATTGCGTTGGAAATTAGACATCCAGGGCTTTCCAGCAATATATAATAGTCCATACTTTGGCCAAGAATTGACGACGTAAACTGGCGTTCAACGCCAGCTTTCTACCCAAATCTAGCGTCCAGCGCCAGAAAAGGAGCCAAAACCAGAGTTGAACGCCCAAACTGGCACAAAAGCTGGCGTTCAACTCCAAGAAGGACCTCTACACGTGCAACACTCAGGCTCAGCCCAAACACACACCAAGTGGGCCCAGGAAGTGGATTTATGCATCAATTACTTACTCATGTAAACCCTAGTAGCTAGTTTATTATAAATAGGACCTTTTACTATTGTATTAGGCATCTTTGGATTACGTTATGATCCTTTGATCACGTTTTGGGGGCTGGCCATCTCGGCCATGCCTGGACCTTCACTTATGTATTTTCAACGGTAGAGTTTCTACACTCCATAGATTAAGGTGTGGAGCTCTGCTGTTCCTCAAAGATTAATGCAAGTACTACTGTTTTCTATTCAATTCATCTTATTTCGCTTCTAAGATATCCATTCGCACCCAAGAACGTGATGAAGGTGATGATTATGTGTGACGCTCATCATCCTTCTCCCTTATGAACGCGTGCCTGACAAACACTTCTGTTCTACATGAATTAAGCTAGAATGAGTATCTCTTAGATCTCCTAACCAGAATCTTCGTGGCGTAAGCTAGAATGATGGCGGCATTCAAGAGAATCCGGAAAGTCTAAACCTTGTCTGTGGTATTCCGAGTAGGATTCAATGATTGAATGACTGTGACGAGCTCCTAACTCGCGATTGCAGGGCGTTAGTGACAGACGCAAAAGGATAGTAAATCCTATTCCAGCATGATCGAGAACCGACAGATGAATAGCCGTGCCGTGACAGGGTGCGTGAGCATATTATTCACTGAGAGGATAAGATGAAGCCATTGACAAGGGTGATGCCTCCAGACGATTAGCCGTGCCGTGACAGGGCATTGGATCATTTTCCCGAGAGATGACCGAAAGTAGCCATTGACAGTGGTGATGTATCACATAAAGCCATCCATGGAAAGGAGTAAGACTGATTGGATGAAGACAGCAGGAAAGCAGAGGTTCAGAGGAACGAAAAGTATCTCCATTCACTTATCTGAAATTCCTACCATTGAATTACATAAGTATTTCCATCCCTTCTTTTATTTATTATTCGAAAACACCCTTATCACTTTATATCTGCCTGACTGAGATTTACAAGGTGACCATAGCTTGCTTCATACCAACAATCTCCGTGGGATTCGACCCTTACTCACGTAAGGTATTACTTGGACGACCCAGTGCACTTGCTGGTTAGTTGTATCGAAGTTGTGACAAATTATGAATGTGTAATCACGATTACGCGTACCAAGTAGCTCACGTGCTAGGTATTGTTTGAGCCTGGATATCACAATTTCGTGCACCATATCCCTAACAACATTATCCAAGATAAAGAGAGTAAGGTCGGCCTCGGGAGCAATAATCCAAACTTGCCCTTTCAGGTTCTCATAAGTAGCAGTCATGCTGCCAACAAGATGACCCTGGAGCTCGGAGTAATCAGCTTGGGCGTTCTCCAACTCCGCCTTCAGACGCATTCCCTCCCGATAGGATGTAACATAGTTGTCTTTATGCCTCAGTGCCGTGTCCTCGGCCAGCCTTACAGAAGCTACCAGAGAAAGTGAATTTGCCTTCTCGTTCTCTAGATCCTTCTCCAACTTGGCTACCTTTACTTCAAGCTCCTCCTTCAGGCCCTTCATCCAATCAAACTCCTATTCAGCCTCCTCCATAAAGGCTTTGGTGGTGTGGAGAGGAAGATTTTGAGCAGTTCGGTATTGGGCAGCCCCCATATACGCCATTCTAACACTACTTCAGGTTATAAAGTCCAGATGGCGAATGAGCGACACATCGTCCATAGGAAGGGCACCATAGGGACCAATTTGTTGATCCACAAATTCAATTGCATTAAAGTCAGGAGCATCAAGGTTGAAAGGCTCAACTGTTTTTTGTTTCTTGTTGGGAGGAGCACTAGAACTAGAGGTAGAAGTTGGTGGAGGGTCAGCCAGACGAACCCGAGGAGTAGGGATCACCTTCCTCGGTCCAGGAGAATTTGGCACAGGAGGCTTCACTTACACCTGGGAAGATCCTTCCTCGGCCACCTTGGCCGAGATGTTCTGAGCAGCAGTCGCCTTCTTTGCCCTTTTAAAGGCCTTCATGGATTCATTGTTTTTGACATCTCTGCAAACACAAAATCAGCCACAGTAAAGAATTACAATCACAAGATGAGGAAGCCAAAACTAAGAAACAAGTATAGAAACAAGTCAGGCAAATACCCAAAACAACCCGGACCAGGGACGGGTCATTCAAAAACCTTTTTGTATCAAAATGGGGTGGTGCTCCCCATAAATCCTCAAGAATAACAACAAAGGCACGCTCAACATCGTCAAGCATATCCCAAGAATAGCGAGACACTCTCACATCCTTCTGCCACTCTAGAGGGAAAGAAGGCTCATCATTTTCATCAAGAAAAAAGGGGCGGGCCCCCTCGACAGCACGAACTTTAAAAAAGTAATTCTTGAAATACTTAAAGGACTCATCATACATAGCAAACACTTTATGGCCCTGGGCAGACCTGAACGAAACCCAGGAAGCTTTCTTTTTCGAGGAGCCACCAGGCTTGGCGGAAACAAACAGATAAAGGAAGAGAGCCTGAGAAGGTGTTACACCTAACTCTTGGCAAAGTAGCTGAAAAATTTTGATAAAACCCCAGGAATTCGGGTGAAGCTGGGATGGGACAATATTACACGACCACAACAGGTCGGTCTCAAAAGTAGTAAAAGGAAAAGTAACGTCCAGTTGACTGAAGAAATATTCATAGGCATAGAAGAAGGGACGCTCCCCTTCGATGGAGGTCGGAAAACAAACCCTCTCATCAGAATTAGGAGCAACAAGCTCATAATCCCTCTCCCAGGCACTGTTACCACAAATCCTATGACGCTTCCTCAGCTCTATGCAAAATTCAGCATCCACAACAGAAACACACATAAAAACAAGGGAGTCTAGCCAATCGGATATCCCTCGGGAACTCTGGAAGACATCTCTATAATTTTATGGCGAGAAGATATGAGGCCAACTAATCCTACAATAAGAAAAGAAGAGGGGATTACTAAAAACATCTCAGACAAGGGATAAAACAACTCGATCAATACGATACAGGCAAAATAACAGAAAAGAAAAACCCCAAGACACAAACCAAAGTCCTGGGGCACCCTTTGGAGGCAGTAACAAAGCAGTTCAGGAAAAATCTACAGCTCGCACCCCAGCATCTCTCAAACAAGAAAAGAAGACTTCAAACAGCAAGCATTTTTTTATCAAAGTAAAACAAAACACAAAAAGTCATCAAAATCACGGCCTTACAATCTACCAGCAAAAAGCATCCCCAAACATCAAGCACGCCAAGTAGAAACCATCAAAGGCGCAACCTTTATTCAGAATCAGAAAAAAAGCAATCTTCAAATAAAGCAAGGAAAGATGTAGATTTTCTGGGTATCGGTATCAGACAGAAACAACAGAACATGCAAAGCCCTAAAAATATCAAGCAACAGGAAAAAAAAGGTCATGCAGAAGATGAAGAAACTCCCAGAATACACATTTCAACAACAATTAGACGTGACAAAAACAGAAAGATCCAAACTTTCTCTAAAGCAAAATCAAAACCTCATCACAAAGCCAAAGCAACAAAAGAAAAAGAAAATGCGAATGGAACTAACCTGGAGAAGAAAGAAGCTTCGAGGGAAAATAAAGACGTAAAAATGGAAACTGCCTAGAAAATCGCCGAACGACGCCGCAATGCAAGAAAAGCAAAATGTAGGCAAACGACAGAGAGCGAGAGAACGAAAGAAGTTACGAAGAGGAGCGAAGAAGGGAAACCATTTTCGGATCGCAAATTCAAAATAAAAGGCCATAAGGAAAAACGGGCAATTAATACCAATTAATAAAGGTATTAAACCCTCGCACGTTCCCAAAGCGCCGATATAAAAGCGCGCGCTTTTAGAGGAAAACGTTCTACATTCAAAAGCTGCTACAAAGGAATCGACAAAATGCTTGAGTTCGGCTTCACTAGAGAAGGACCAAAGTCAAGGACTCGACCTCAAAAAAGAAGGCCGAGCTCAAGCATGGGCACTGTTCATACCCTGGGTCGAGTTATCCGACCCGGGATGATTGGTGACAAAGGGACCGACCTCTTCAGGTCAGGCTACCCGACCTCTTCTCAAAGAGGTCGGCCAAATCGACAGGAAAGCCCAATAAAGGGTCCAAATAGAGGAACACGACCCAAATCCAAAGGCAATCCAAGCCTATAGAGATAAAGGCAATTCCCGTGAAGATAAGTTGACTTCACTCGAAATAAGATAAGATAAGATAAGATAACTAACTTATCTTATCAGAAAGGTCAGCCCACACTACTATAAATACACTGGAATACCCAGGTATAACTCATATTCTGATTCTACAATAAACCTGCTTAATACCCGTTCTAACTTAAGCATTGGAGTCTCTTGCAGGTACCCCCCACCCTCCGGTGACCAAGGATCAGAAGTGCAGCCAGTCCAACAAGTCGGACACAATAGCTCCGGCCGCCACCAGCCAGCCGGACACATCATCTCCGACTAGTACAGAAGATCTCGTCCGAGATCGACCTCTAGTTTCAGGTAACCCTCGGAACAGATGGTGACTTAGGAAGGGGTGGTCCCAATGAACTTGTAAGCTCCACTCCCTTGTGCTCTTCTTTGATTATCTCCACCTCTTCACAAGCTTCTTCAATTTCAACCTCTTCCTCTTGGTGGCTCTCTTCCAATTCAATTTCTTCTTCATTGCTCACCAAGGGCATGAGAGGTTGTTCATCTTCTTCTTTGATTTCCATGTCAAACTCAATTGGAGAGGATTCAATTGTAGATAGGAACTCCTCAATGATTGAATCCATCTCTTGATCAACCTCTTCAAGGTTTTCAATCATAATATGCTTTGGAGGTTGTACACCCTCCTCAACATCAATATCAAGCTTCTTGAAAGAGGGCTCTATAATTCTACATTCCCATAGACTCCCAACATCTCCTAGGTCTTCAACCAATTCTTCCGATTCAATTGTCTTAACTTCCTCCCTTTGTGGCAATTCTTTTTTCAACTCCTCTTCTTCACCTTAAAGCTCTAAACTCACTCCCTCACTATGTTCCTTAATTGCCTTTCCATATTCGTCAATAGAAGTGTCTTGGTTGCTTAGGCTTAGTCGGGAGGAGGCCATATTGCTATCGGCTTCCACTAGAATAACCATCTTGGCTCCTAGCTCTTTAAACTTCTTTTCATCCTCCTCTTGTCGCCTTAGGATATGAGATTCAAGATCTCTAAATTCATGCGTGAGGGCTTCATTGGGAGGTGATGGTGGAAGAGAAGGTTCATTGTTTGGGAGGAAGGTTTTATGATTGGAAGTTGGTTCACCTTGGTAAGGGTGTGGAGGTGTATATTGAGGTGGTTCTTGAGAGTAGTTATGTTGGAATTGTGGTGGTTCTATGTATAGTTTATATGGCTCATAAGGTGGTTGGTATGGTGGATAAGGGTTAGGGTCATATGGAGGTATTTAGTGGAAAGGGGCTTGTGAGTAAGGTGGTTCAAAACCATGTTGAGGGGGTGGTTCATAGGCATGTGGTGGTGGTTGTTGACAATCACAATAAGGGTCACCACATCCATTAGATTGATATGCATTAGGATTAGGATTATACCCATAAGAATCCGGAGGGGGTTGTTGCCAATAAGGTTGATCAATCCCTTGAGGCTCCTCCCATCTTTGATTGTTCCATCCTTGATGCACATCCTCATTGTAGTTTCCATTACCTACAACATAATTTGAGCCAAACTCATAGCCAAAGTGAGGATGAGAATTCATAATAGTAAAGAGAAATAAAAACTAACAAAAATAAGCAACAAAGTCCTAAAGCTAACAAAAACTAACAAATAAGAAAAAGGCAAACATATTCACAATATTCACAATAGCCAATAACATAACACCATTGCAACTCCCCGGCAACGGCGCTATTTTGATGATGAGATTTGTCGACGGTTTCGAATTTCTCTTCTAAAAATAAGAACTTCGTTGTAAGCATAGTTCTAAACCAACAAACAATTCCCACATTAAAAATTTGAGTTGTCACATGTAACAAATCCCAAATGAAAATTAACCGGAGTATTTAGACTCCGGGTCATCTCACAAGGAATTGCAATGAAGTGATCAATTATTGGCTATGAAGGGGTAAGGGGGTTTTTGGTTTATAAGAAGGGCAGTAAAATAAATGACAATAAAGTAAAATGAGCAATTAAAGAAAGCAATTAATAAAGAGAGACATTCATGGCAAAGATTGAGATCATAGGCTTTCTATCTTAGTCATGCAATGATTAATTCATCTTATCTAGTCAACTCCAACAAATAGGGAGAAAGTCAAACAAGATTAATCAATCACGTCACAAATATAAACAAGAATTTATCTTATTACGTCATCTCCAATATTTGAAGAAGGTATCATATTATCTTCCATGAGAGAAAGTCTAATAAGACTAGCTAATCTCAATCCAAAAGTCCTAATAACCTTACTAATTAAATTAGCAAAAGATTAGCGTCAATGGAAACAATATTAGCTAACAACTCTAGATCACCAACATGAGTTGGGTTTTCTTGACTCAAGATTGCCTAATTACTCTTTCCAAGCCAAGAATGCTCAAAATCTACTCTAACATCCAACCAAGCATTTTCTCAAACACTTGGAAGGCATGCATGGAAAGCATAGTAAAATGTGCACGAAATATAAATCTACCAACTATCAATTGCAAGAAAAGTAAATCAATAACTCAATTCATCAATAAAAAGAACATCAAACATTAAATTGCATTAAAAGAAAATGGAAATCCAACAAGGGTTCATCAACATAAAAGTAACAAAATAAAGGAAATGAATAAGAGAAACTAAGAAGATTAAGATGTAACAACAAGAAATTAAAAGGAAAACTAAATCAAAACAAGAATTAAAAGTGAGATTCAATAAAATTAAACCTAAACTACCCTAAATTCTAGAGAGAAGAGAGAGCTTCTCTCTCTAGAATTCTACCGTAAAACATGATGAAAAACTAAACTATGACTACTTGCCCCCATTACCCCTTCAATCCTTGGGTTCAATAGCATCAGAAATGGGTTAGATTGGGCCCAAAATGAGCTGCAAAATCGCTGGGGGCGATTTCATTAAAGTGGACCCACGGGCAGAATCGGCACGCACGCGTACATGGCGCGTGCGCGCCCCTGAGCGCGAAGCAACATATGGCAAAATTTATATCATTTTGAAGCCCCAGATGTTAGCTTTCCAACGTAACTGGAACTGCCTCATTTAGACCTCTGTAGCTCAGGTTATGGTCGATTGAGTGCGAAGAGGTCAGGCTTGACAGCTTTACGGTTCCTCCATTTCTTCATGCGTTCTCCCACTTTGCATGCTTTTCTCCTTACTTCTTCCATCCAATACTTGCCCTATGAACCTGAAATCACTCAACAAATATATCAAGGCATCGAATGGAATTAAAGTGAATTAAATTTAGTTATTTTAAGGCCTAAAAAGCATGTTTTCACATTTAAGCACAAATCAAGGGAGAATTGCAAAACTATGCTATTTCATTGAATAAATGTGAGAAAATGTGATAAAATCCCCCAAAATAAATACACGATAAACCACAAAATTGGGGTTTATCACTACCATCCACTGACCAAGTCAAATTCCCAAACCTCTATTGTGAGCTTCGCTTTTCCGACTTCCGGAAGAAAAATATGAGCATTGAGAAGAAACTGCTTCTTCCCAATGATGTGAGGCATGCCATTAACACCTGAATTCTAGAGTTAGGATTAGACTTTGTTGATAGAGATTTGGGGAGGGTGAACACTTCAAGGGTGAGAGATTTTTATTGCAACTTCTTCCAAGCCAATATTGATTCAGTTCAGCTGAGGTGTAGAGAGATTATAATCACTGAGGAGGCTATTGGAGATGCACTGCTTTGCCACCATCGTCCTGATGAGACCTGTGCCTATAGGCAGGCAGAGGTAGCTATCCTCTCCATGATCTTTGACTATGAGGCGCTTAAGAACGTGATTGCTACTCCTGACGCTCCCTGGGTGATGGATTCGAACAACAAGAAGCCTAAGGGGATGCGCTTTGCTTATCTGACGAGGGAGGCCAAGACCTGGCAGCATATCTTCGCCCACTATGTCTTCCCCACCACTCACTTTTCAGAGATCCCGATGGATATGATGGTTCTGATTGGGTGTGTGATGGAAGGGAAGGAGGTAAATTTCCCCCGACCGGTCAGACATAGTATGTGGAGAGCTCATATTCGCGGCTTGCTACCCTTTCCGACACTGGTCACCAGCATGATTGAGCTGGCAGGTGTCCCGCGGGAGGATGATGATGTGACACCACCACCCCCAGATGACGATGACAAGGAGACCACCATTCCATGGGGTGGGTGGGTGCATGAGAAGCCCCCACCCAAACGCCATTCACGAGCCAGAGCAGTGGAGGAGGCATCTCAGCCCTCATAGTCAGCAGTAGTCGCAGGACCCCCTTCTACTTCCACCAGTACCTGAGCTGACTTATCTACTGGTGCAGCACCTTCTTCGCTTCATGGAGCGCTTCGAGCGTCGTGTCATGCGACGTCTCGATCGCAGCAACCAGGTGTTTGTGTCACAGGGCATCGAGCTACCACTGCTCCCAGACTCTCCAGCTTCCGACGAGCAGGATCAGGAGGAGGAGCTGGCTGAGGAGCCGATCCATCAGGATGCACCTCCAGAGACACAGACCACCACTGAGGTCCAGCAGCCCCCTGAGGATCCACAGCCACATCCAGAGCCGCAGCCAGTCTCAGTTCCACAGCCTGAGCCTGAGGAGCCCGGCGCGATTGTTGACCCCCATCCCGAGCTTCAGTAGTAGCATCGAGGACGATGCTTAATTCTAAAGTGTGGGGGGGTCACCGTTCGTGACCGGTGTTTACATTGATGTGGTGAACTTTCGGACATCTATTTATGTTTTGTGCTACCTTATTTTATTTTGCACTTTATATTTTAGATCATTTTGGGATGACTGTATATATTTGCTATTGTAGATGCTCTTGTTTTGATAGTTGCACACTTTTAGTATGTATATATATATGTTTTGCATCTTAGTTTTTGATTGTGATTAGAAAAGCATTTTGGATTGTTAAAAATCTAGTTGACCCTTTTTATATAAGAATTGTGTTTTTATTGAAAAAGGGATAAACTAGGAATTTTTTTTTTAAATTTTCTAAATCACAACATTGCATTAGAATAAGCTTAGTCAATATGATGAAAATTCCCAAGGAATTAATTTTTAGGGTACCACCCAATTGGTTGAAAAATTTTTTTTTAGAACTTGCTTGAATTATATACTTGTGGATCATGTTTTGAGCGATGAACACAAGCATGTGAGATTTGAGCCTAATTGTGTGGTTACATCATATATAACCACTTATTTTTATTCTTGTGTGCATCATTCTCTTCTTATGATTGTAATCTTTGATTTGTTTGATTCTTTATGTCCATTACTTTGTGTATACATGCATTTATATGATTGAGGCCATTGTTCAAATAGTTCACTTATCCAAATAGCCTACATTTTATCTTCCATTGTTAACCAATTTTGAGCCTATGCCTAACCCATTTGTTCATAATTGTAGTACATTACAAGCTTAAGTGAAAAACAATAAATGTCCCTTGTTTGGATCTTTGATTAGCTTAGGCTAGTGAAAGTGTTCATTACTTGATTTTGGAAGGTTGGGTACATCGGGTAGAGATAAAAGTGTATTTATATTTTTATTTAAAATATTTAGGAAATGGATGTATACTCATGTATTAATCATATGTAAACCATATGCATTGATGTTCTTGTATATATTTAAAAGAAAATTTATTTTGCAGCAAAAAGGGAACAAAGGGTCCCAAAGTTCAAGTTTTCATAAATTCAATATATATGTGTGGTAATCAAAAAGAAAATGCATGAGTGTGTGAAAAGTGAAGAATGGATAGCTAGGCTTGTTTAGAATTGTTTAGGTTGTCATAGGTTAGGTGGGAAGTTTAAGTTAATCAAAGATTCAAATTTCAAGCTCACTTGACCATATGCATCCTACCTTGACCTAGCCCCATTACAACATATGGGAAGTCCTCTTGATATTTGTATGCATGCATGAAATAATTGTTGATTGTTAGATGAAAAACAAATCTTGGAAAACATGATTAGGGGAGAATTGAGTGAATCAACCCCATACACTTGAGTGACTAGAGCGGATACACATCCGGTGAGGGTTCGATCGCTCAATTACATGTTTCCTCCCATGATCATCTTTTCTTGCAAGTTTGTGAACTCTTTCAATGATTCAATCCAATTGTGGTTTACTTCATTGCTAATACCTTGGCCCTTGTGCTTGTATGTGCATTCTTGGAGATTGATTTATTTTGACTAAGCCATTGCATCATGTAAATAGATTCAATAGATAGATTGCATTTAGTAGTTGCATTGAATAAATGTTAATACCCTTTGCTTCTTCTTGATTTTAGCATGAGGACATGCTTAGTTTAAGTGTGGGGAGATTTGATAAACCCCGATTTCGTGATTTATCTTGTGCTTATTTTGGAGGATTTTATCACCTTTTCCCACATTTATTCAATGAAATAGCATGGTTTTGTAATTCTCCCTTGAATTTCACTTAAGTGTAAAAACATGCTTTTTAGACCCCAAATTGGTGATTTTGATTCACTTGAATTTCATTCGATACCTTGATGTTTGTGTTGAGTAATTTCAGGTTATAAGGCAAGTATTGGATGGGAGAAGTGAGTAGAAAAGCATACAAAGGGGAGAATGCATGAAGAAACAAAGATTGGGAGTGCATCAAAGGACGCGCATACGTGATGAGCGGATAATTTATACGCTTTTTGGCATTGTTTTTAGTATATTTTTAGTATATTTTAGTTAGTTTTTATTATGTTTTTATTAGTTTTTAAATAAAAATCATATTTCTGGACTTTACTATGAGTTTGTGTGTTTTTCTATGATTTCAGGTATTTTCTGGCTGAAATTGAGGGACCTGAGCTGAAATCTGATTCAGAGGCTGAAAAAGGACTGCAGATGCTGTTAGATTCTGACCTCCCTGCACTCGAAGTAGCTTTTCTGGAGCTACAGAAGCCCAATTGGCACACTCTTAATTGCGTTGGAAAGTAGATATCTTGGGCTTTCCAGAAATATATAATAGTCCCTACTTTGCCCGAGATTTGATGGCCCAAACTGGCGTTTCAAGTTAGCACAAAAATTTTGGCGTCAAAACGCCAGAACTGTCATAAAAGCTAGAGTTAAACGCCCAAACTAGCACAAAAGCTGGCATTTAACTCCAAGAAAAGTCTCTACACATGAAAGCTTCAATGCTCAGCCCAAGCATACACCAAGTGGGCTCGGAAGAAGATTTCTGCATTAATTACTTATTTCTGTAACCTTAGGCTACTAGTCTTCTATAAATAGGACCTTTTGCTATTGTATTTTACACACTTGATATACTTGGATAGACCTTTTCACGTTTGGGGGCTGGCCTCATGGCCATACCTAGACCCTTTTGTTCTTATGTATTTTCAACGGTGGAGTTTCTACACACCATAGATTAAGGTGTGGAGCTCTGCTGTTCTTCATGAATTAATGCAAAGTACTACTGTTTTTCTATTCAATTCACACCTACTTCTTCTCTAAGATATCCATTCAATTTTCAACTTGATGAATGTGATGATCCGTGACACTCATCATCATTCTCACCTATGAACATGTGCCTGACAACCACCTCTGTTCTACTAGCAATGGCTTGAATGCGTATCTCTTGGGTTTCTAATCCAAGAATCGAACCTTCGGGGTATAGGCTAGAATTATTGGCAGTCATTCTTGAGATCCGTAAAGTCTAAACCTTGTCTGTGGTATTCCGAGTAGGATCTGGGAAGGGATGACTGTGACGAGCTTCAAACTCGCGATTGTTGGGCGTGTGACAGACGCAAAAAGATCAATGGATCCTATTCCAACATGATCGAGAACCGACAGATGATTAGCCGTGCGGTGACAGCGCATTTGGAACATTTTCACTGAGAGGACGGGAAGTAGCCATTGACAACGGTGATGCCCAACATAAAGCTTGCCATGGAAGGAAGTTTGAATGATTGGATGAAGGCAATAAGAAAGCAGAGGATCAAGCGGAACTAAGCATCTTCATACGCTTATCTGAAATTCCTACCAATGAATTACTTAAGTATCTCTATCTCTATCTTTATTTTATATTTTATCCATCTTTTAATTATCAATTCTCCATAACCATTTGAATCCACCTGACTGAGATTTACAAGATGACCATAGCTTGCTTCAAGCCGATAATCTCTGTGGGATCGACCCTTACTCGCGTAACGTTTATTACTTGGATGACCCAGTGCACTTGCTGGTTAGTTGTGCGAAGTTGTGATAAAGAGTTGAGATTACAATTGTGCGTACCAAGTTGTTGGCGCCATTGATTATCACAATTTCATGCACCAAGTTTTTGGCGCCATTGCCGGGGATTGTTCAAGTTTGGACAACTGAGGGTTCATCTATAAAGTCGTGGCCAAGAAGAAGGTGATCCCCGAGGTCCTTTCAAACTCAAAAAGGGTGAATATCCGGAGATCCGACATGAGATTCGAAGAAGAGGTTGGGAAGTTCTCACCAACCCCATTCAACAAGTCGGAATCTTAATGGTTCAAGAGTTCTATGCCAATGCATAGATCACCAAGAACCATGATCAAAGTGTGAACTCGGACCCAAAGAATTGGCTTACAATGGTTCGAGGGAAATGCTTAGATTTTAGTTTGGAGAATGTAAGGTTGGCATTCAACTTACCCATGATGTAAGGAGATGCACACCCCTACACTAGAAGGGTCTACTTTGATCAAAGGTTGGACCAAATCCTCATAGACATTTGTGAAGAGGGCACTCAATGGAAGAGAGATTCAAGAGGGAAGCCGGTTCAACTAAGAAGGCATGACCTCAAGCCCGTGGCTAGGGGATGGTTGGAGTTCATCCAACGCTCAATCATTCCCACTAGCAACTGGTCTGAAGTTACTATAGACCGGGCGATCATGATCCATAGCATCATGATTGGAGAGGAAGTAGAAGTTCATGAGGTTATATCCCAAGAACTCTACAAGGTGGCGGACAAGTCCTCCACTTTGGCAAGGCTAGCATTCCCTCATTTCATTTGTCACCTTTGCAATTCGGCTAGAATTGACATAGAGGAAGACATCCTCATTGATGAGGACAAGCCCATCACTAAGAAAAGGATGGAGCAAACAAGAGATCCCACTCATGGACAAGAGCATGAGGAAAATCCTCATCATGAAATCCATGAGATGCCTCAAGGGATGCATTTTCCTCCACAAAACTATTGGGAGCAAATCAAACACCTCCCTAGGAGAATTGAGTTCCAATATGGGACAACTAAGGGTGGAGCACCAAGAGCATTCTATCCTCCTTCATGAAATTAGAGAAGACCAAAGTGTTATGAGAGAGGAGCAACAAAGGCAAGGAAGAGACATTGAGGAGCTCAAGCACTCCATAAGATCTTCAAGAGGAAGAACAAGCCGCCATCACTAAGGTGGACCCGTTCTTTAATTTTCTTGTTCTTTATTTTCTATTTTTTTCAAAAATTATGCCTTATGTCTATTTATGTTTGTGTCTTTATTACATGATCTCTAGTGTTTAAGTGTCTATGCCTTAAAGCTATGAAAATGAATCCATCACCTTTCTTAAATAAAGAGTGTTTTAATTGAAAAGGAAAAGAAGTGCATGAATTTCAAATCTTAAAACAGTTTAATTATTCTGATGTGGTGGCAATACTTTTGTCTTTCTGAATGAATGCTTGAAAAGTGCATATTTTTGAATTTGATTGTTTATGAATGTTAAAACTGTTGGCTCTTCAAAGAATAATGGAAAAGGAGAAATGTTATTTGATAATATGAAAAATCATAAAAATGATTCTTGAAGCATGAAAAAGCAGTGAAAAGCTTGCGAAAAAAAAAGAAAAAAATGGAAAAAAAAGGAGAAAAAAAGAAGAGAAAGAAAGAAAAAGAAAAAAAAAAGCAAGCAGAAAAAGCCAATATCCCTTTAAACCAAAAGGCAAGGGTAAAAAAAAAAAAGGATCCAAGGCTTTGAGCATCAGTGGATAGGAGCGCCCACAGGAATAAAATCCTAGCCTAAGCGGCTAAACCAAGCTGTCCCTAGCCATGTGCTTGTGGCGTGAAGGTCTCAAGTGAAAACTTGAGACTGAGCGGTTAAAGTCGTGGTCCAAAAGCAAAAAGAGTGTGCTTAAGAGCTCTGGACACCTCTAATTGGGGACTCTAGCAAAGCTGAGTCACAATCTGAAAAGGTTCACCCAGTTATGTGTCTGTGGCATTTATGTATCTGGTGGTAATACTGGAAAACAAAATGCTTTGGGTCACGGCCAAGACTCATAAAGTAGCTGTGTTCAAGAATCAACATACTTAACTAGGAGAATCAATAACACTATCTGAATTCTGAGTTCCTATAGATGCCAATCATTCTGAACTTCAAGGGATAAAGTGAGATGCCAAAACTATTCAGAAGCAAAAAGCTAAAAGCCCCGCTCATCTAATTAATACTGATCTTCATAGATGTTTTTGGAATTCATTGTACATTATATTCTTTTTATCCTATTTGATTTTTAGTTGCTTGGGGACAAGCAACAATTTAAGTTTGGTGTTGTGATGAGCGGATAATTTATACGCTTTTTGGCATTGTTTTTAGTATGTTGATGCCAGGGCATCTTGGCCAATTTTACTGACCTTTTCTTTACTGTTTTTAGGTTAGTTTCATGCATTTCCTTAGGAAATAAGCTAGTTTTGGGTAGATATTCACTTACACCTTGACTCAAGCATACATTGTGCATTTTACATTATTTCATGAGGATTTTACATAAGTTTAGTGACAAATTGTATGTTGCATTCCCCATGACTTGGACTAGAACTTTGATGCACTCTATTGCTTGATTTCAGGACCAAAGGAAGCAAGGAAAGGGAGGAAACTTGCAAGGTTAATGAGAAAAGTGATTGCCAATGACACTCTCATAGCCATCATTGCCCACGTTAAGAGTCACGTTAACAAGTTAACGTGAACTCTAACGTGGAAAAGGGAAGTTGAGCCAACGTTAGTGACACTTAACATTGTCACTAACGTTGGCAAACACTCATGAGTGGCCACGTTAGAGCCCACGTTAACTTGGTTAACGTGGGAGCTAACGTAAGAAGTGAGAGTTGTCGCCAACGTTAGTGACACTCAACATTGTCACTAACGTTGGAAGCAACCACACAACCCTCCAAGGAGCCACGTTAACTTCCACGTTAACTTAGTTAACGTGGAAGCTAACGATGAGGAATGAATGATGAGCCAACGTTAGTGACACTCAACATTGTCACTAACGTTGGGATGGCTAAGAATGGCCACGTTAGAAGCCACGTTAACCTAGTTAACGTGGACTCTAACGTGAGATCTAGGGGCATATTGGAATGTTAGTGACAATGTTGAGTGTCACTAACGTTCTCGAAGGTTGGCAAGGCCACGTTAGAAGCCACGTTAACCTAGTTAACGTGGAGCTTTAACGTGAAGCAAAAAGGGGCACACTGGAATGTTAGACAATGTTGAGTGTCACTAACGTTCTCGAAGTTTGGCAAGGCCACGTTAGAAGCCACGTTAACATAGTTAATGTGGGCTCCAACGTGAGGCAAAGGGGTACATTGGAACGTTAGTGAAAATGTTAAGTGTCACTAACGTTCTCGAACTTATACTTTCAATAAATGTTAACACCCCTAACGCCCTGAGCTAAAGTCTCTGCCCACTTAGCACTTTCTCTCTGCAAGTAAAGCCAAGCCCAAATGAAGAAAAGAACTGCTTCAAACTCAAGATCCAAAGGCCCAAGACTTGAAGAGCAAACTAGAAGCTGAGAAGAGTAGTATATATAAGAGTAGCTTTGAATTGTAAAAGGAGTTCTGGAGGTTGGAAAAAGAGAACTACTCTCTGTATTTTACTTTCTCTGCGTTTTCTAGTTTTATGATGTATTCTCCATCTTTGTTTTCATTTTCAAGAGCTATGAACAACTAAACCCCTTTCATTGGGTTAGGGAGCTCTGTTGTAATTTGATGGATCAATACTAATTTCCATTATTCTTCTTCTATCTTTTCTCTTGATTTTACTTGAAAGCTTTCGATCTTCATCCAATTGAGTAGTTATCTTGGAAGAGAAGCTATTCAAACTTGGATCTCTTTTGAACCTTGAAAGAGGAATGAAGAGATCAAGCTAGAAATGCTTTCTCATGCTGGACCAAATTGGGTTTGGATGCGTATGTGACTATAACCCTCTCAATATTTGATTTGGGAAATGCATGTGGTATAATCAGTGACCATACTTCATCTCTTCTCATGAGCGATTGACTAAGGAATTGGCTATTGATCAAGATTTGAGAGATTGAATTGCAAGAAATTGTAATTCAATCACTTAAGATTGCCAAGGAGATCAATGAGTGCATTGATTGAGGAAGAGATGAAAATGAACTTGATCCGGAGAATTGCAACATCTCCTAAGCCCAATGAACTCCCCATCTCTGATCTTACCCATTCTCTTTAATTTCTGCCATTTACTTTTATGAGCAAATCCCCCATTCCCATTTACAATTCTGCAATTTATTTTCAGTCATTTACTTCCAGTCCTTTAATTCTAGCATTTACTTTTCTGTTATTTACATTCCCGCCATTTTATTTTCTGCAACTCTTAACCCAAATTCTGAATTCGCTCAACTAGAACATTCTTCTAATTAAAGTTGCTTGATCAATCAATCCCTGTGGGATTCGACCTCACTCTATTGTGAGTTTTTACTTGACGACAAATTCGGTACACTTGCCGAAGGGAGATTTGTTGAGAGACAAGTTTTCCGTGCATCAAGTTTATGGCGGCGTTGCCGGGGATTAATTTTGGTTAACAAACTACCGGTTGATTGATTTACTAGATTAGACACTTTTCTTTTGTCTTTGTTTTCTTTTGTTTCTTTATTTTCTTTTGCTAACTAACTGTTTGTGATATTGCCTCACTAGGAATTTCCTCATCTGTGTCATGGAGATTCCAATTTCTTTTGGTTATTATTGTTTGAGACAGAGCTTTTTGCAGGAAAGAAAAGAGCATCCATCATATTTTAGTCAATCAAATTTCATGGGAAACTCTCTACCACCACAGTATGATTCACTTTACTATGCTCATGGTGGGTGGGAGTATCAAGAACATGAAATGGGGTACTTTCCAGAGCCACAAAATGGTCCATATTTTGGTGAAATTAATCACTACTCAAGTTGTGGCTGGAAAGATCATAATCAAAGAGATTTCACTCATTAATACCCTATTCATCAAGAGCCATCACCTCTCAATTATACAACCTCACCTCCAAGTTTCACATGCCTAAATCCTTCATCATTTGAGTATGCCTCAACACAAAAGTCTATCCAAAATCTATACAATTCATTTCACCATCCACAAAACTCAATCCACTACCCACAAGAGTCATACCACTTTCAGAACACACAACCACAAAACAACAAATTCCATTCACAAACCAACCCCGCCCAACCATTACTACCTACCCAACCACCTTTAGATAGACTTGCTAGGATGGAACTCTTCATGGAAGAGCTCAAAAGAAGTAGAGAAGAAGAGAGACTCGTTAGGATAGAGCTCCTCCTTGAAGAAATAATAAAGACAAATGAAGAGGAGAAAATAGCAAGAAGGGACCATGAAGAAAAATTGAGACAGAATGCACAATTCTATTCTGAAGAATAATTCATTGAAGAGCTGAGAGCACAAAGAGAGACCACTTCACTCTCTCCAGAAACAGAGGAGTTCATTCAAAGGTCAAGAAAAAGGGAGGAAGTCAATCAAGGGAGCCCACACTCCAATGAAACAGAGAGTTGCATATAGGGTGAGTTCATTGAACCACCAATTCAAGAAGTTCTTGATGAAGAGGATGCTCCACCCATCATACAATACCCATATCCTGAAATCAAGGTGGTAAAGGCAATCAACATGAACACTAACAAAAGGATGGTGACCAAGAAAAGAAGGAAAATATTCATGAAGAAGAAAAGGTCAACCAAAAGCCATCCCACCCCCACCCCAACAAGCAAGTTTACTCAAGCTAACAACAGAAGAAGGCTTGCTGGGGAGAGGCACTCAAAACAAGGCGCATTAACTGGCTCCTCTTTCCTCTTGAGGTCATTCCTCTTAACAAACTGGAAGAAGAGGAAAAAAGTCATGAACAACATGTCAAGCTAATGACATTAAAAGAGCACTTGTTGGGAGGCAACCCAACCGTAGGTAACATTTCCTTGCTTTGCTTAGTTTACTTTCAATAATTTGGCATATGATTGCACTCTAAGTTTGGTATTGCCATGCAACAATCTGATTTCCAATCTTCACTGGGTACTTGCAACAGTCTAAATTGACAGTGGCACGCTAAGTTTGGTGTTGCCACTTAACTTTCAAGCAAAGTACCATGCCAACACCACTTATTAATGCAATCACATTGTCTCTGTTTTACTTCTTGTGCTTTTGTTGTGATCCATAATCTTGCTTGCAAAAACACATGCATACTCACACTTTATTTTAAGACATTCATGATCCATCATAAACCCCGTCACCACTATTTTAATTGTTGCTTGAGTATAAGCAATCATTCTATGTCTGGTGTGGGAAGGAGAAGAATAGGAGGAAAAGGGCAACAACAAGGAAGACAAAATACAAGGTGGTAAAGTTCCTTTCTCCTCTTACTTATTTCCAGCACTTTAATTTGCATGATTGTCTTCTATGTTCTTTGTATGTATGTGTGCTTTCTCCTTGTGAATAAGCATGTCAATTCTGTCTTTTAAAGCTTTTTGTTGATTAGGGCTGTGTTTGCTAGTCTGAATGTCATTACTGCATCATCTCCTTACTTACTTGTATGCTTGTCCTTTTGAATCAAATGAAAGGAGAATGAGTGTTTTTAAAAGACCAGAGTAGAGTTTATACTATGGAATGAGTTCATGAGTTTGTGGTGTGGTCATAAGTTAGCTAAGTTGGTTCAACCACAAGGGTGGGAAGACAACTGTCTGTCATGAATACTATGCTTGAGACACACCCCATGAGACTAGCTAAATAAGAAGATCCTAATAAGAAAGAGGGAAAGAACAATGAAAGTGGAAGAATAGAAAAAAAAAAGTAAGCAATAACGCTAGGCACCAATGGTTTTATTCTTGAAGCATGTGTCTGTGGTGCTCCTGTGTGAGGGATCTACTTGGATGAATAAGCTCTTTGGGGTGCTTTATCACTTGGTAACTTGGGTTAACTAACCCGGGATTATCAGCTGAAAGTCCACTATCAAGAGTAACCCTCACTACAGAGCATTTAGTAACCCAAAGAGGTGCTGGACACCAAGGTCTCAAGAAAAGAAAACAAATAAACTATGTTCCTGTGGTGTGTATGTATGGGGGAGAGACTTGAGCAGTAAGTCCTTAGGGGTGCTTCAACACCTAGCACCTTGAACCAACTGGTTTAGGAGTGTTGGCTGAAAGCTTATTTTAAAAAGTTGCCCCCTTATAGAGCACTTAGCCTAAGAACAAAAATAAGCCCTGAAATGACAACAAAAGGATCAATGAATAAAAGTCTCATGGGATGCAATCACAGTGAGTATTCTAGGACATGATAAAGGTCTGAAAGCCAGGAATGAACCTAAGTTGCTATGCATGAAACCACCATAAAACCAGGGACATGATTTCCACAAGAATGACTCATTTCTCTTGGCATTCCATTCATCATTCTCTTGTTCCAGTACTTGCTTAGGGATAAGCAAGCTTTATGTTTGGTGTTGTGATGCTAGGGCATCTTGGCCAGTTTCACTGACCTTTTCTTTACTGTTTTTAAGGTAGTTTCATGCATTTTCTCAGGAAATAAGCTAGTTTTGGGTGGATATTCACTTACATCTTGATTCAAGCATACATTGTGCATTTTACATGATTTCATCAGGATTTTTCATGAATTATATGATAAATTGGATGATGCATGATCCATGATTAAGAGCAAGACTTTGATGCACTTTGTTTGATTGATTTCAGGCCAAAAGAAGAAGAGAAGAGCCACGTTAGTGGCTACGTTAGTTACACTAACGTAGGCACTAACGTGGAAGGAAGGAAAGCCCCAACATATAGTGGCATTAACTTTGAAGAAAGGAAATGGAGCCAACGTTAGTGACACTTAACATTATCACTAACGTTGAACCAAGCTCATAAGTGGGCACGTTAGTTGCCACGTTAACTTAGTTAACGTGGCCTCTAACGTTAAGAAGAAAGGGGGAAAGCCAACGTTAGTGACATTCAACATTGTCACTAACATTGGCCCAAGTTACAACAAAGCCACGTTAACTCCCAAGTTAACTTAGTTAACGTGGAAGCTAACGTGGAGAAAGGTAGTGATCGACAACGTTAGTGACACCAAACATTCTCACTAACGTTGGAGTGAACTCACAAGCCCCCAATAAGCCACGTTAACTCCCACGTTAACTTAGTTAACGTGGTAGTTAACGTGGGCAAAAGTCCCACCTGGCAGCCTGACCATGCCTTCTTCAAACACGCATAACTTGAGCCACAAAGCTCCAAATGAGGTGATTCCAGTGGCATTGGAAAGTAGGATTCCAGAGCTTTCCAATCATATATGGCACTACATGGTTGACATTAAATTTGAGGGAGAAAACCTGCCCCGAAAGTGTAATGATGAACATGGTATCAGCCTGTATTTAGGCCAACTGACCTCTTCACCTTCCAAGAAGTATAACTCGAGTTGTAGAGCTCCAAATGATGCGCTTCAAAAGGCATTGGAAAGTAGACATCCAGGGCTTTCCAACGATATATAATAGTATGGGGTGGACACTAAGTTTGAGCTTCAGAAACGGGAAATCGCTAGCGTTATTGGCAATCAACATTTCCAGTAACGTTGGCATATATGCCAGCGACCATGTCCACTTCAAAGGAGCATAACTTGAGCTACAAAGGTCGAATTGAGGTGATTCCAGTTGCGTTAGAAAGCTGACATTCAGAGCTTTTCAACAATATATAATACTCTATAGTGGGCATGAAATTTGATCAGGAACAAGAGGCATCTTTTAAGCCCCAAAAACACCAACTGGGCAGCAAGTGAAACGTTAGCCACAATAACTTTAGCACTATCGCCACACTTGTAGCGTTATTGTGGCTAACTTTAGCACTAACTTTAGAACCTGGACCTCAACTTAACTCACTTCTCTCTCAGGTCCACTTCCAAGCTCAAGCAAGCAGGCCCACAATTGTCAACCAATCAAGGCCACAAGAAGCATCTAGAATAGGAATTTTCATTTAATTGTAATTTGCTTTCATTTTGTAATTTAGGAGAGCCTATATAAAGGCCTTAGTTTTTACATTCAAAGCATTCTAGAATTCTGGAAATTGAAGGAAGGGGGAGAGAGTGAAGACCAATTCGAACTTCTATGAATTGGCACACTCCAAGGGGAGTGGGTCTTCGGACCCCTCCCCTCATCCACTCTTCTTCCTTTTCTCTTCTTTTCTTTTCTTAGTAGTAGTTTTTCTTTTAGTTGTAATTTTCATTTATGAATGTTAAATTTTCAATTTCAGTTTTTATCTTCATCTTTACTCTTCTGCACTTTCTTTCTTTTCTATTTTGGTAGAGCAATGATCAACTAACTCTTTTCATTGGGTTAGAGCGCTCTATTGTGATTCAATGGATTAAGTGTAGTTCTTATTCTTCTTCTTCTTTCTTTCCTCTTGATTTTACTTGAAAGCTTTCGATCTTCATCCAATTGGGTAGTTATCTTGGAAAAGAAACTATCCATACTTGGATCTCTTATGAACCTTGAAAGAGGAATGAAGAGATCAAGCTAGAAATGCTTTCTCATGCTGGACCAAATTGGGTTTGGATGGATATGTGATTATAATCCTCTCAATACCTGATTTGGGAAATGCATGTGGTATAATCAGTTACCATACTTCATCTCTTCTCATGAGCAATTGACCAAGGAATTGGCTATTCGATCAATTAAGATTTCCAAGGAGATCAATGAATGCATTGATTGAGGAAAAGATGAGAATGAACTTGATCCGGAGGATTGCAATATCTCTTGATCCCAATGTTCATTTTATTTTTAGTTCTTACATTTACTTTCCTTGCCATTTTAATTCTCTGCACTTTACTGCTTTTCCTTTACATTCATGCAATTTACATTTCTTTGTTGCTTATCACTCCAAATCTGAACCATCTAACTAGGATAATTAATCAACCATTGATTGCTTAATCCGTTAATCTCTGTGGGATTCGACCTCACTCTATTGTGAGTTTTACTTGACGACAATTTGGTACACTTGCCGAAGGGAGATTTGTTGAGAGACAAGTTTTCCGTGCATCAAGTTTATGGCGCCGTTGCCGGGGATTGATTGTGCATCAACAATGATTAAATTGGAAGATCACTAGATTGAGCATTTTTGTTTTGTGAATTTTATTTTCTGTTTGAGTGATTTACTTTTTGTTTTAGTTAACCTTCTTCCCTTCCCCCTCTACTCTTTTGTTCTTCTTTGTTATTTTCAATTCTGTTTGCTAACCCACTAACTGTTTGATATATTGCATCACCCACAACTAACAGTAATTCTGACACAAATACTTTCTGCACCTATCTTTTCTTGCTTGCACTTGATGGTTGTATGACAGGGAGAAGAAGCGGGGCTTCAACTTCCTTCGATTCTGAACCTGAGAGGACCTTCCTTAGATTAAGGAGGGAGGCAAGAGGAAAGAAAGTGGTTGGTGCTGAGGAAGAAGAGGAATTCTTTGAAACACACATGAAAGACAACATGGAAAACCATCATGAAGAATATCACAACCATGGGGGAGGAGGTAGAGCAAATCATGCTGGGGAGGATAGAAGAGTTTTGGGCTCTTACATCAATCCAAACCCAGGAAATTGTGGAAGTAGCATCCAAAAGCCAACAATCCATGCCAACAACTTCGAACTTAAACCACAGCTTATCACCCTTGTTCAGAACAACTGTTCGTTTGGAGGAAGTGTTCAAAAAGACCCCAATCAACATTTAACCACCTTCCTGAGAATATGTGACACCGTGAAGTCTAATGGTGTTCATCCTGACGCCTATAGGCTGCTTTTATTTCCATTCTCACTCAGGGGCAAGGCAGCCAAATGGCTGGAATCTTTCCCAAGGGAAAGCTTGACAACTTGGGAAGACATGGTGAACAAATTCTTAGCAAGATTTTACCTTCCTCAATGAATCAATAGGCTGAGAGCTGAGGTCCAAACTTTCAGGCAACAAGATGGTGAGACTCTATATGAAGCATGGGAGAGGTTCAAGGACTTAACAAGGAGGTGTCCACTTGACATGTTCAACGAATGGGTGCAACTGCACATTTTCTATGAAGGGCTCTCTTATGAGTCAAAGAAGGCCATAGACCATTCATCTGGAGGATCTTTGAACAAGAAGAAGACCATTGAGGAAGCCACAGATGTTATTGAAACAGTAGCAGAGAACGACTACTTCTATGCTTCCGAATGAGGGAACACAAGAGGAGTAATGGAGCTAAACAATGTAGATGCTCTGTTGGCCCAAAACAAGCTCATTACCCAGCAGCTGGCTGACCTCACCAAGAAGATGGAGATGAACCAAGTAGCAGCAATCTCCACTTCGTCAACAATCCAAGAAGGAGTGAATGAAGAAGCAGAGGGGAGTCAGGAGCAAGCCAACTACATTGGGAATTCGCCAAGGAAAAACTATGATCCATACTCCAAAACCTACAACCCTGGATGGAGAAACCACCCAAACTTTGGGTGGGGAAGTGAGCAAGATCAAAACCAAGACCAGAAACGTTACAACTCCAACAACAATGCAGCTCACCAGCAATTTACACAGAGGACGTCTCAACACCCCCACAACAACAGTCCTTCATATGCTTATCAAAACCAAAATAACACATCTGCTCCGAATCACCCATCAATTGATGATAAGCTCTCTAAGATCGAAACCTTAATTGAAGGAGTATGCAGAGATATTCGAGACAGAAAAGCATTCAGAGAGGAAGTGTAGTCCAACATGCAGAATCAAAATGCTGCCATCACAAAATTGGAGACACAAATCAGCTATCTGTTTAAGCAGCTCCCTACCCACAACTTTTGCTATGATGCCCACTCAAGAAAAAGGGAGGAGTGTCAAGCTATCACACTTAGGAGTGGGAAGGAACTGAAGGAACGTCCCCAAAAACCACAAGAAGAAGGATCAAATGAAAAGGGAGAAGAGCAAGATGGAGTTCAACCTCCCACGCCAAGTCTGCAGAAAGAAAAAGGGATGCCCCAACTGAACATCTCAAGAGCTCCATATCCCCAGCTATTGAAGAAAAAGGAAGATGACAACCAGTTCTTGAGATTTTTGGAAATCTTCAAGAAGCTACAAATCAACATACCCTTTGCTGAAGCCATAGAACAAATGCCACTCTATGCCAAGTTTTTGAAGGAGCTAATGACTAAGAAGAGAAGCTGGAAGAACAATGAGACTATGATACTAACTGAAGAGTGCAGTGCTATCATTCAGCATAAACTACCTCAGAAACTGAAGGATCCTGGGAGTTTTTAGATCCCTTGTATTATAGGAGAAATCACGGTAGAGAAGGCTCTTTGTGACTTAGGGGCCAGCATCAATTTGATGTCAGTAGCTATGATGAGAAAGATGAAAATTGAGGAGGCTAAACCAACAAAAATGGCCCTACAACTGGCAGACCGATCGTTCAAATTCCCACACGGGATAGTAGAGGATTTGCTAGTAAAAGTGGGAGATTTCATATTTCCAGCAGATTTTGTGGTGCTGGACATGCAGGAGGACGCCAAGACCTCCATCATCCTAGGAAGGCCATTCTTGGCCACCACTGGAGCTGCCATCGATGTTTAGAAGGGTGACCTCACACTGAGATTACACAATGAAAAGATGACATTCAATGTGTACAAGGCCATGAGTTATCCACCAGAACAATTGGGGGAATGCATGAGGTTAGATGCACTTGAGGATGAAGTGCAGGAGAATTTTGAAGAAGAAGAACCTGAAGAGGACGAGAGATTGGTGGAGGAAGAATCTGAATCAAGTGAAGAGGTAGCCACAGCAGAAATACATATACCAGATGCACCAAAGGAAGGGAACGAAAAGTCAGAAGCAACCAAACTTGAACTCAAAGCACTGCCACCCACTCTCAAATATGCATATCTAGGAGAAAATGAAAACTACCCAGTGATCATAAATTCATCCCTCAGTCAAGATCAAGAGGACGAGCTACTCAAGGTGCTGCGGGAGCATAAGGATGCCATTGGATGGACCTTTGCTGACCTGAAGGGAATCAGTTCAGCCATATGCATGCATAAAATACTGTTGGAAGATGATGCCAAGCCATCCATTCAATCCCAAAGAAGGCTAAACCCAATCATAAAGGAAGTGGTACAGAAAGAGGTTATGAAGCTTTGGCAAGGAGGGTTCATATACCTAATTTCGGACAGCCCTTGGGTTAGCCCCATACATGTTGTGCCAAAGAAGGGAGGAATCACTGTGGTTACCAATGAGAAGAACGAGCTCATACCTACAAGGACCGTCACAGGATGGCGGATGTGCATAGACTACAGGAAACTCAATGAGGCTACACGAAAGGACCATTTTCCCCTTCCATTCATGGATCAGATGTTGACAAGACTTGCAGGGCACGTATATTATTGTTTTCTCGACGGTTATTCAGGATATAACCAAATAGTGGTTGATCTGACAGACCAAGAGAAAACCTCATTTACTTGTCCTTATGGAGTGTTTGCCTATAGGTGCATGCCATTTGGATTATGTAATGCCCTTGCAACTTTCCAACGCTGCATGCTTTCTATCTTTTCAGATATGATATAAAAATTCATTGAAGTTTTTATGGATGATTTCTCGGTATTCGGAGATTCTTTTCCTAGTTGCCTACATCACCTCGCCTTGGTATTGAAAAGATGCCAAGAGACCAATTTGGTCTTGAACTAGGAAAAATGCCACTTCATGGTGACAGGAGGAATAGTCCTTGGTCACAAGGTCTCTCACCAAGGCATTGAGGTTGATAGAGCTAAAGTAGAACTTATTGAAAAACTACCCCCACCCAGTGATGTCAAGGCAATTAGGAGTTTTTTAGGGCATGCTGGTTTTTACAGAAGGTTCATTAAAGATTTTTCAAAGATAGCCAAGCCGTTAAGCAATATCCTTGTATCTGATACACCGTTTATCTTTGATGAAACATGCATGCTAGCATTTGCACATTTGAAAATGAGGTTATCCTCTGCTCCTATCATTTCCCCACCTGATTGGAACCTACCATTTGAATTGATGTGTGATGCATCTGATTTTACAGTTGGGGCAGTGTTAGGATAAAGGAAAGATAACCTAGTTTGTGTGATATACTATGCTAGCAAAGTCCTTAATGAAACTCAAAGAAATTATACCACTACTGAAAAGGAGTTGCTAGCAATAGTCTTTGCATTTGACAAATTTATATCATACCTCATTGGTGCTAAAGTGATTGTTTTTACAGATCACACGGCACTTAAATATTTGTTTGCCAAGCAAGAATCAAAGCCAAGACTAATAAGGTGGATTTTACTGTTGCAGGAATTTGATGTTGAAATCAGAGACAAGAAAGGAGTGGAGAACAAGGTGGCAGATCACTTATCCAGAATCCCTCATGATCAAGGTGGAGAAAATGATATAAATGTGAACGAGCTCTTCCCTGATGAACAGTTGATGACAGTTCACAAAGCACCATGGTTCGCAGATATTGCAAATTTCAAGGCAACTGGGGCATTACCCCCAGGGATCAATAAACATCAAAAGTGGAAGCTCATGAATGATGCAAAATACTTTGTCTGGGATGAGCCATATCTCTTCAAGAAATGTTCAGATGGAATCCTTAGAAGATGTGTTTCGGAAGAGGAAGGAAGAGAAGTCCTATGGAACTGCCACGGTTCATGTTATGGCGGGCACTTTGGAGGGGACAGAACTGCAGCAAAGGTGTTACAAAGCGGATTCTTTTGGCCCACCCTTTTCAAGGATGCCAAGGAACTAGTAAAAAGCTGCAATGAATGCCAAAGATCTAGAAACCTGCCCAAAAGAAACGCCATGCCACAAAATTTCATCTTGGAACTGGAACTGTTTGATGTGTGGGGAATAGATTTCATGGGACCATTCCCAACCTCATATGCAAACAAGTACATCCTGGTAGCAGTGGATTATGTTTCCAAGTGGGTAGAGGCTATTTCAACCCCAACTAATTATAACAAGGTAGTCATGAACTTCCTCAGGAAGAATATCTTTAGCTGGTTTGGAGTCCCAAGAGCCCTCATCAGTGATGGAGGGAGCCACTTTTGTAACAAACCACTAGAAGCTCTCCTCCTACGATATGGGGTAAAGCACAAAGTAGCCACACCATACCACCCTCAAACGAGTGGGCAAACTGAGATATCCAACAGAGAACTGAAGAGGATCCTGGAAAAAACTGTGGGTGCATCTAGAAAGGATTGGTCGAAGAAGCTGGATGATGCTCTTTGGGCATACAGAACATCATTCAAAACTCCACTTGGAATGTCTCCATATCAACTGGTCTATGGGAAGGCTTGTCATTTACCACTGGAGCTGGAACACAAAGCTCTCTGGGCTATCAAGATACTAAATTTTGACAGCATTGCTACTAGTGCAAAAAGGATCTTGTAGCTGCAAGAGATGGAGGAATTCAGGTCACAAGCCTATGAAGACCCTAAGATGTATAAAGAGAAGGCAAAGAGAAAACATGACATGCATCTGGCACTAAGAAGTTTTGAAAAGGGGCAGCGAGTACTCCTTTACAATTCTAAATTAAGGCTGTTCCCAGGAAAACTCAAGTCAAGGTGGTCCGGACCTTTCATGGTTACGAAAGTATCACCATATGGCCACATTGAAATCACGGATGAAGGTTTAGAGAGGACTTTTACAGTGAATGGATAAAGACTCAAGCATTATCTGGGGGGGAAAGCCCCAGAGTAAAGTACCATCTCAAGTAATTAAGGACTCGTCGAGCTAGCGACGATAAAAGAGCGCTCTGTTGGGAGGCAACCCAACCTCAGGTAGTTTCACTTTCATCTTTATTTCAATAAAAATCACAAGTCGTTTCCCCTGTATTGTAAGGAGCTGAGTTTGGTGTTCCACACCAGAACAATCCAAGAGTGATGGTGTAATTCTAAGTTTGGTGTTCCACCAAAGGACATTGGTTAGAATTACACTCCACTCCAGAAGAATATTGCTAGCTCCATCCAATCAAGAGAAACCACTTAGATGTAGTTAGACTATAGGTGATCATTGCTTTGTTGACAATAAGATATGGAGTTCTCTGCATATGTGCAATGTTTGCACTGGGCAAGAAACTAAGTTTGGTGTTCACACACCAAATTGAGTTCAAGAAGCACCAGCATACATGTAAGCTAACTATGTCTCAAGTGCTTTGGGAACAAGCAACTTCCAGTCACCTTGCAGGAATCTTATGAGGAAATGGTGCACCTCTACCCAAAGAAGCGAGGCAGCCAAAAACTAGGATGATGACAAAGAGAGAGAGCAACCAGAAATCATCACCCGAAGGTTGTATTGTTACTTGATTCCATTGTACGCAGAATGGTTGAAAGTTGGAAGTCCGAATGCACTTTTGATTTGTGGCTACTTGTAGTTGAATTTTTTTCTGTCTTTTAAGTTCTGAGTAGGTCTGTGTGCTAGTCTTTATGTCACTGCATCCTTACTTAACTTACTTGTATGCTTATTCCTTTTGAATTAAATGAAGAGAGAATGATTGTTTTTAAAAGACCAGAGTAGAGTTCATAATGTGGAAGTGCATTCATGAATCTTTGGGGTAGTCATAAGTAGCTAAGTTGGTTCAATCACAAGGTTAGGAGGACAACTATCTATCCTGAATACTTGACTTTGGATATACCCATGAGACTAAGTAGATGACAAGATCCTAATAAGAGAAAAGGGAAAGAATAATGGAAGTGTAAAACAAAAGAAAAAGAGTAAGCAATAAGGCTAGGCACCAATGGTTTGGACCTTGAGACAAATGTCTGTGGTGCTCCTGTGTGAGGGATCTACTTGGATGAATAAGCTCTCAGGGGTGCTTTATCACTTGGTAACTTGGGTTAACTAACCCGGGATTATCAGCTAAAAATCCACTAACAAGAGTAACCCTCACTATAGAGCATTTAGTAACCCAAAGAGGTGCTGGAAACCAAGGTCTCAAGAAAAGAAAATAAACAAACTATATTCCTGTGGTGTGTATGTATGGGGGAGAGACTTGAGGGAGTAAGTCCTTAGGGGTGCTTCAACACCTAGCACCTTGAACCAACTGGTTCGGGAGTGTTGGCTGAAAACTTATCTTAAAGAGTTGCCCCCTTACATAGCACTTAGCCTAAATAACACAAATAACCCTTGAAATAACAATAAAAGGATCAATGAATAAAAGTCTCATGGGATATAAACAAAGTAAGTGTTTAGGGACATGATAAAGGTCTGAAAGCCAATAATGGAATGAACCTAAGTTGCTATGCATGAAACCACCATAAAATCAGTAACATGACTTCCACAAGAATGACTAATTCCTCTAGATATTCCATTCATCATTTTCTTGTTCCAGAACTTGCTTAGGGACAAGCAAGCTTTAAGTTTGGTGTTGTGATGCCAGGGCATCTTGGCCAGTTTCACTGACCTTTTCTTTACTGTTTTTAGGTTAGTTTCATGCATTTCCTTAGGAAATAAGCTAGTTTTGGGTAGATATTTACTTACACCTTGACTCAAGCATACATTGTGCATTTTACATTATTTCATGAGGATTTTGCATAAGTTTAGTGACAAATTGTATGTTGCATTGCCCATGACTTGGACTAGAACTTTGATGCACTCTATTGCTTGATTTCAGGACCAAAGGAAGCAAGGAAAGGGAGGAAACTTGCAAGGTTAATGAGAAAAGTGATTGCCAATGACACTCTCATAGCCATCATTGCCCACGTTAAGAGTAACGCTAACTAAGTTAACGTGAACTCTAACGTGGAAAAGGGAAGTTGAGCCAACGTTAGTGACACTTAACATTGTCACTAACGTTGGCAAACACTCATGAGTGGCCACGTTAGAGCCCACGTTAACCTAGTTAACGTGGCCTTTAACGTTAAAGGGGGAAGAGAAGCCAACGTTAGTGACATTCAACATTGTCACTAACGTTGGCCTAAGGATGCAACACACCACGTTAACTCCCACGTAACTTGGTTAACGTGGGAGCTAACGTAAGAAGTGAGAGTTGTCGCCAACGTTAGTGACACTCAACATTGTCACTAACGTTGGAAGCAACCACACAACCCCCCAAGGAGCCACGTTAACTTCCACGTTAACTTAGTTAACGTGGAAGCTAACGATGAGGAATGAATGATGAGCCAACGTTAGTGACACTCAACATTGTCACTAACGTTGGGATGGCTAAGAATGGCCACGTTAGAAGCCACGTTAACCTAGTTAACGTGGACTCTAACGTGAGATCTAGGGGCACATTGGAACGTTAGTGATAATGTTGAGTGTCACTAACGTTCTCGAAGGTTGGCAAGCCCACGTTAGAAGCCACGTTAACCTAGTTAACGTGGAGCTTTAACGTGAAGCAAAAAGGGGCACACTGGAACGTTAGTGACAATGTTGAGTGTCACTAACGTTCTCGAAGTTTGGCAAGGCCACGTTAGAAGCCACGTTAACATAGTTAACGTGGGCTCTGACGTGAGGCAAAGGGGTACATTGGAACGTTAGTGAAAATGTTAAGTGTCACTAACGTTCTCGAACTTATACTTTCAATAAATGTTAACACCCCTAACGCCCTGAGCTGAAGTCTCTGCCCACTTAGCACTTTCTCTCTGCAAGTAAAGCCAAGCCCAAATGAAGAAAAGAACTACTTCAAACTCAAGATCCAAAGACCCAAGACTTGAAGAGAAAACTAGAAGCTGAGAAGAGTAGTATATATAGGAGTAGCTTTGAATTGTAAAGAGAGTGCTGGAGTGCTGGAGTGCTGGAGGCTGGAAAAAGAGAACTACTCTCTGTATTTTACTTTCTCTGCATTTTCTAGTTTTATGATGTATTCTCCATCTTTGTTTTCATTTTCAAGAGCTATGAACAACTAAACCCCTTTCATTCGGTTAGGGAGCTCTGTTGTAATTTGATGGATCAATACTAATTTTCATTATTCTTCTTCTATCTTTTCTCTTGATTTTACTTGAAAGCTTTCGATCTTCATCCAATTGAGTAGTTATCTTGGAAGAGAAGCTATTCAAACTTGGATCTCTTTTGAACCTTGAAAGAGGAATGAAGAGATCAAACTAGAAATGCTTTCTCATGCTGGACTAAATTGGGTTTGGATGGGTATGTGACTATAACCCTCTCAATACTTGATTTGGGAAATGCATGTGGTATAATCAGTGACCATACTAAGGAGGTCGTTACTGTTAGTTGTGGGTGATGCAATATATCAAACAGTTAGTGGGTTAGCAAACAGAATTGAAAATAATAAAGAAGAACAAAAGAGTAGAGGGGGAAGGGAAGAAGTTTAACTAAAACAAAAAGTAAATCACTCAAACAGAAAATGAAATTCACAAAACAAAAAATGCTCAATCTAGTGATCTTCCAATTTAATCATTGTTGATGCACAATCAATCCCCGTGGGATTCGACCTCACTCTATTGTAAGTTTTTACTTGACGACAATTTCGGTACACTTGCCGAAGGGAGATTTGTTGAGAGACAAGTTTTCCGTGCATCATATGTTTTTAGTATATTTTAGTTAGTTTTTATTATATTTTTGTTAGTTTTTAAATAAAAATCACTTTTCTAGACTTTACTATGAGTTTTTGTGTTTTTCTGTGATTTCAGGAATTTTCTGGTTGAAATTGGGGGACCTGAGCAAATATCTGATTTAGAGGCTGAAAAAGGACTACAGATGCTGTTGGCTTTTGACCTCCGTGCACTCGAAGTTGATTTTCTAGAGCTACAGAAACCCAATTGGCAAGCTCTCAATTGCGTTGGAAAGTAGACATCCTGGGCTTTCCAGAAATATATAATAGTCCCTACTTTGCCCGAGATTTGATGGCCCAAAGTGGCGTTCCAAGTCAGCACAAAAATTCTGGCATCAAAACGCCAGAACTGGCATAAAAGCTGGAGTTAAACGCCCAAACTGGCACAAAAGCTGGCGTTTAACTCCAAGAAAAGTCTTTACACATGAAAGCTTCAATGCTCAGCCCAAGCACACACCAAGTGGGCCCGGAAAAAGATTTCTGCATTAATTACTTATTTCTGTAACCCTAGGCTACTAGTCTTCTATAAATAGGAACTTTTGCTATTGTATTTTACACACTTGATATACTTGGATAGACCTTTTCACGTTTGGGGGCTGGCCTCACGGCCATGCCTAGACCCTTTTGTTCTTATGTATTTTCAATGGTGGAGTTTCAACACACCATAGATTAAGGTGTGGAGATCTGCTGTTCTTCATGAATTAATGCAAAGTACTACTATTTTTCTATTAAATTCACGCCTACTTCTTCTCTAAGATATCCATTCGTTCTTCAACTTGATGAATGTGATGATCCGTGACACTCATCATCATTCTCACCTATGAACATGTTCCCGACAACCACCTCTGTTCTACTAGCAATGGCTTGAATGCGTATCTCTTGGGTTTCTAATCCAAGATTGGAACCTTCGTGGTATAGGCTAGAATTATTGGCGGTCATTCTTGAGATCCGAAAAGTCTAAACCTTGTCTGTGGTATTCCGAGTAGGATCTGGGAAGGGATGACTGTGACGAGCTTCAAACTCGCGATTGTTAGGCATGTGACAGACGCAAAAGGATCAATGGATCCTATTCCAACATGATCGAGAACCAACAGATGATTAGCCGTGCGGTGACAGCGCATTTGGAACATTTTCACTGAGAGGACGGGAAGTAGCCATTGACAACGGTGATGCCCAACATAAAGCTTGCCATGGAAGGGAGTATGAATGATTAGATGAAGGCAATAGGAAAGCAGAGGATCAAGAGGAACAAAGCATCTTCATACGCTTATCTGAAATTCCTATCAATGAATTACATAAGTATCTCTATCTCTATCTTTATTTTATATTTTATCTATCTTTTAATTATCAATTCTCCATAACCATTTGAATCCGCCTGACTGAGATTTACAAGATGACCATAGCTTGCTTCAAGCCGACAATCTCTGTGGGATCGACCCTTACTCACGTAACGTTTATTACTTGGACGACCCAGTGCACTTGCTGGTTACTTGTGCGGAGTTGTGATTAAGAGTTGAGATTACGATTGTGCATACCAAGTTCTTGGCGCCATTGATGATCACAATTTCGTGCACCAACGCGCACAAGGCGCGCACGCACAAAAGTGATCTCGCCTATGGACGCGCACGCGTACATGCCGCTTCCGCGTGGATGGAGAAATTGCCAATCGACGTGCACTCGCACATGGCGTGCACGCGCCAATACCCTTACATGGCCCACTTGAAGGCACAATGCTAGGGGCGATTTCTGAGTGTATTTCATGCAGAATTGAAGTCCAAGCAAAGGGGGGAGCAATTAGTTTAGCCAACATGAGCCTTTAGTTAGTTTTCTAGAGAGAGAAGCTCCCTCTTCTCTCTAGAATTAGGTTAGGATTAAGGTAGATTATCTTAAATTCAAGTTCAATTAATTGATCTCATCTTGTTTATTTTATAATCTCTCATTCCCACATCTTGGTCTTCTTAATTGTGATGTTAATTTCTCGTTTTGCTCTCTTTTGTGATGATGAACCCATGTTGGATTTGATTTACTTTTAATGCAATTTAATGTTGATGTTCCTTTTTATTGATGAATTGAGTTGTGATCTTACTTTTCTTACATTTAGTAGTTGTTAGATTTTATTATTCTTACAATTTATGATGCTTACCTTTATTGCACTCTATGTGTTTGATGAAATGCTCTCTTTAATTTTTGAGTAGTTTTGTCGACTCTTGGCCTAAGCCAAGGGAATTGGGTAATCTTGAGTCATTGGGTATGATGGGTTTGGTGATTTGAGAACCCATGGTGATCAATTTGACACCCATTGACGCTAACCCACTACTAAGTTAATTAGTAGGTAGGTTAGGACTTAAGGGTGGATGTGATAAAATCTATTTGATGTACTTCAAGCTTAGGAGTAAACGTTACGTACTTAAAGCTTTTGGGAAGTAGACTTAATAGGTTGGCCTCTCATGATTATCAATATTCGGTTTGTTGATAAGGATGGTGATCTCAATTACCCAAGTCTTAGCCAAGAGTTCTTTGTCTTACTTCCTTTATTCACTTGCTAAATTTATTCTCTTGTCATCTCATGAACCAAAACCCTCCCTTTTTACCCCTTCATAGCCAATAACTAAGCATTACATTGTTATCCTAGGGAGATGACCCGGAGTCCAAATACTTCGGTAAATTTTCATTGGGGTTAGGTACATGTGACAAAACCAAATTTTTTATGTGAGAATTGTTTGTTGGTTTGGAGCTATGCTTACAACGAAGTCTTTATTTCTATAAGAGAAATTCTAGACCATGAAGTAAAACTCGAACGTCAAATATCACCAAGAGATCACAATTTCTGAGCACTCCAATCAATGAAAATATGCTTCAGAACGACAAGATGAGCAAGAGAATCATATGGGATACCAACCACCACCACAAAATGATTCATATCATTATCCTCATGGTGGATGGGAGTATCAACAAGGAATGAGGGAGTATGAACAATCAATTGATATGAAATATTTCCCAGAGCCACAAAGGGACTCATATTGTTAACGTGGGCTCTAACGTGAGGCAAAGGGGTACATTGGAACGTTAGTGAAAATGTTAAGTGTCACTAACGTTCTCGAACTTATACTTTCAATAAATGTTAACACCCCTAACGCCCTGAGCTGAAGTCTCTGCCCACTTAGCACTTTCTCTCTGCAAGTAAAGCCAAGCCCAAATGAAGAAAAGAACTGCTTCAAACTCAAGATCCAAAGACCCAAGACTTGAAGAGAAAACTAGAAGCTGAGAAGAGTAGTATATATAGGAGTAGCTTTGAATTGTAAAGAGAGTGCTGGAGTGCTGGAGTGCTGGAGGCTGGAAAAAGAGAACTACTCTCTGTATTTTACTTTCTCTGCATTTTCTAGTTTTATGATGTATTCTCCATCTTTGTTTTCATTTTCAAGAGCTATGAACAACTAAACCCCTTTCATTGGGTTAGGGAGCTCTGTTGTAATTTGATGGATCAATACTAATTTTCATTATTCTTCTTCTATCTTTTCTCTTGATTTTACTTGAAAGCTTTCGATCTTCATCCAATTGAGTAGTTATCTTGGAAGAGAAGCTATTCAAACTTGGATCTCTTTTGAACCTTGAAAGAGGAATGAAGAGATCAAGCTAGAAATGCTTTCTCATGCTGGACTAAATTGGGTTTGGATGGGTATGTGACTATAACCCTCTCAATACTTGATTTGGGAAATGCATGTGGTATAATCAGTGACCATACTAAGGAGGTCGTTACTGTTAGTTGTGGGTGATGCAATATATCAAACAGTTAGTGGGTTAGCAAACAGAATTGAAAATAACAAAGAAGAACAAAAGAGTAGAGGGGGAAGGGAAGAAGTTTAACTAAAACAAAAAGTAAATCACTCAAACAGAAAATGAAATTCACAAAACAAAAAATGCTCAATCTAGTGATCTTCCAATTTAATCATTGTTGATGCACAATCAATCCCCGTGGGATTCGACCTCACTCTATTGTGAGTTTTTACTTGACGACAATTTCGGTACACTTGCCGAAGGGAGATTTGTTGAGAGACAAGTTTTCCGTGCATCATATGTTTTTAGTATATTTTAGTTAGTTTTTATTATATTTTTGTTAGTTTTTAAATAAAAATCACTTTTCTAGACTTTACTATGAGTTTTTGTGTTTTTCTGTGATTTCAGGAATTTTCTGCTTGAAATTGGGGGACCTGAGCAAATATCTGATTTAGAGGCTGAAAGAGGACTACAGATGCTGTTGGCTTTTGACCTCCGTGCACTCGAAGTTGATTTTCTAGAGCTACAGAAACCCGATTGGCAAGCTCTCAATTGCGTTGGAAAGTAGACATCTTGGACTTTCCAGAAATATATAATAGTCCCTACTTTGCCCGAGATTTGATGGCCCAAACTGGCGTTCCAAGTCAGCACAAAAATTCTGGCATCAAAACGCCAGAACTGGCATAAAAGCTGGAGTTAAACGCCCAAACTGGCACAAAAGCTGGCGTTTAACTCCAAGAAAAGTCTTTACACATGAAAGCTTCAATGCTCAGCCCAAGCACACACCAAGTAGGCCCGGAAGAAGATTTCTGCATTAATTACTTATTTCTGTAACCCTAGGCTACTAGTCTTCTATAAATAGGAACTTTTGCTATTGTATTTTACACACTTGATATACTTGGATAGACCTTTTCACGTTTGGGGGCTGGCCTCACGGCCATGCCTAGACCCTTTTGTTCTTATGTATTTTCAATGGTGGAGTTTCAACACACCATAGATTAAGGTGTGGAGATCTGCTGTTCTTCATGAATTAATGCAAAGTACTACTATTTTTCTATTAAATTCACGCCTACTTCTTCTCTAAGATATCCATTCGTTCTTCAACTTGATGAATGTGATGATCCGTGACACTCATCATCATTCTCACCTATGAACATGTTCCTGACAACCACCTCTGTTCTACTAGCAGTGGCTTGAATGCGTATCTCTTGGGTTTCTAATCCAAGATTGGAACCTTCGTGGTATAGGCTAGAATTATTGGCGGTCATTCTTGAGATCCGAAAAGTCTAAACCTTGTCTGTGGTATTCCGAGTAGGATCTGGGAAGGGATGACTGTGACGAGCTTCAAACTCGCGATTGTTAGGCATGTGACAGACGCAAAAGGATCAATGGATCCTATTCCAACATGATCGAGAACCAACAGATGATTAGCCGTGCGGTGACAGCGCATTTGGAACATTTTCACTGAGAGGACGGGAAGTAGCCATTGACAACGGTGATGCCCAACATAAAGCTTGCCATGGAAGGGAGTATGAATGATTAGATGAAGGCAATAGGAAAGCAGAGGATCAAGAGGAACAAAGCATCTTCATACGCTTATCTGAAATTCCTATCAATGAATTACATAAGTATCTCTATCTCTATCTTTATTTTATATTTTATCTATCTTTTAATTATCAATTCTCCATAACCATTTGAATCCGCCTGACTGAGATTTACAAGATGACCATAGCTTGCTTCAAGCCGACAATCTCTGTGGGATCGACCCTTACTCGCGTAACGTTTATTACTTGGACGACCCAGTGCACTTGCTGGTTAGTTGTGCGGAGTTGTGATTAAGAGTTGAGATTACGATTGTGCATACCAAGTTCTTGGCGCCATTGATGATCACAATTTCGTGCACCAACGCGCACAAGGCGCGCACGCACAAAAGTGATCTCGCCTATGGACGCGCACGCGTACATGCCGCTTCCGCGTGGATGGAGAAATTGCCAATCGACGTGCACTCGCACATGGCGTGCACGCACCAATACCCTTACATGGCCCACTTGAAGGCACAATGCTAGGGGCGATTTCTGAGTGTATTTCATGCAGAATTGAAGTCCAAGCAAAGGGGGGAGCAATTAGTTTAGCCAACATGAGCCTTTAGTTAGTTTTCTAGAGAGAGAAGCTCCCTCTTCTCTCTAGAATTAGGTTAGGATTAAGGTAGATTATCTTAAATTCAAGTTCAATTAATTGATCTCATCTTGTTTATTTTATAATCTCTCATTCCCACATCTTGGTCTTCTTAATTGTGATGTTAATTTCTCATTTTGCTCTCTTTTGTGATGATGAACCCATGTTGGATTTGATTTACTTTTAATGCAATTTAATGTTGATGTTCCTTTTTATTGATGAATTGAGTTGTGATCTTACTTTTCTTGCATTTAGTAGTTGTTAGATTTTATTATTCTTACAATTTATGATGCTTACCTTTATTGCACTCTATGTGTTTGATGAAATGCTCTCTTTAATTTTTGAGTAGTTTTGTCGACTCTTGGCCTAAGCCAAGGGAATTGGGTAATCTTGAGTCATTGGGTATGATGGGTTTGGTGATTTGAGAACCCATGGTGATCAATTTGACACCCATTGACGCTAACCCACTACTAAGTTAATTAGTAGGTAGGTTAGGACTTAAGGGTGGATGTGATAAAATCTATTTGATGTACTTCAAGCTTAGGAGTAAACGTTACGTACTTAAAGCTTTTGGGAAGTAGACTTAATAGGTTGGCCTCTCATGATTATCAATATTCGGTTTGTTGATAAGGATGGTGATCTCAATTACCCAAGTCTTAGCCAAGAGTTCTTTGTCTTACTTCCTTTATTCACTTGCTAAATTTATTCTCTTGTCATCTCATGAACCAAAACCCTCCCTTTTTACCCCTTCATAGCCAATAACTAAGCATTACATTGTTATCCTAGGGAGATGACCCGGAGTCCAAATACTTCGGTAAATTTTCATTGGGGTTAGGTACATGTGACAAAACCAAATTTTTTATGTGAGAATTGTTTGTTGGTTTGGAGCTATGCTTACAACGAAGTCTTTATTTCTATAAGAGAAATTCTAGACCATGAAGTAAAACTCGAACGTCAAATATCACCAAGAGATCACAATTTCTGAGCACTCCAATCAATGAAAATATGCTTCAGAACGACAAGATGAGCAAGAGAATCATATGGGATACCAACCACCACCACAAAATGATTCATATCATTATCCTCATGGTGGATGGGAGTATCAACAAGGAATGAGGGAGTATGAACAATCAATTGATATGAAATATTTCCCAGAGCCACAAAGTGACTCATATTGTTATGGCACGTACACAAATGATGGCTGGGAAGGGAAATGCAACGATTCACATTCTAATTATTCAAAGACATTATCACTTGATTATGCTATCAGTACATACATGGAAGATTGTTCCTCCATGCCACAAAATAATCCACACTGTGATGAATTCAATAATCACTCAAATTTTGGGTGGGAGGATCAAAACCAGAAAGCATTTGATAGTTCAAACTCCACTTATCAAGAGCCATCCACAAACTTACCACCCACACAAACTTCCTTGAACCAAAGCCTCTCAAAGCTTGAGACCATGCTTGAAAAATATGAGGAAAAGGCATAGATATCCTGGAATGAACAAGAGAACTTCTTAAAAAACATGGAAGTGCTGGTAGACTAAATGTTGAATGCAAGGGAGGAGGTAAAAGAGCAAAATGAAGAGGCTCCTGAACTAAGTGAAACCACCACCTCCTGATTTTTCATGTCAGAATTCTCCATCACTTGAATATACCTCAACACAAAACTCTTTCCAAGATCCATACAACTCATTTTACTACCCACAAAACTCATTCCATACCCCTCAAAACAACTTCACCATAACACATCCATGTCCACAAAATCACTCTCAGCCTTCATCTCTTGAGCCAGTAATTGAGGACCCCCTTCAAAAGTCTAGAGAATTATTGAAAAGACAAGAACAATTCCTGGAGAAACAACAACAATTCCGGACAGAATAAGAATTCCTCTTCAAAAAGATAGAAGGGAATTTAGAGCAGAGGAGGACTCAATTAGGATTACCAAGTGTTAAGGATGAAGAATAATCTGTGAGTGAAGAAGAGGAAGAAGAGGTCCCTGTATCAAGTGAAGCTTCAATGGAGAATGAGGTGGTGGAGGTATTTGAACCTGAGATTTGAAGTCCACAAAAGCTACTTGAGGTTACAATGAAACATGAAGATTCTCTCCCAAAGGAATTAATGGAAAATCATGAAGAAGAAATGGAGGAAGACAATCAAGGAAGTCCATACTCAAGTGAGGTGAAAAGTTGCACAGAAGAAGGGATCATTGAACCACCAATTCAAAAGGCTTTTGATGAAGATAAAGCTTCAACAATCACACAACCACCAAGTCTTGAATTCAAAGAAGTGAAGGCAACTAACAAGAGCACCAATCCTACCCCTGATCCAGCAAGCAAGCTCAATCAAGCCATTAACAAAAGGAAGCTTGCTTAGGAGAGACCAAGATAGGGGACAATAGCTGAATCTTCTCCCCCCTTGAGGTCATTCCTCTTAACAAACTGGAAGACGAGGAAGAAAGTGAAGAACAACATGTCAAGCTAATGACACTAAAAGAGCGCTTGTTGGGAGGCAACCCAACCTTAGGTAACATTTCATTTCTCTGCTTGGTTTTTTTTCTTTCTTTTCTTTGTTTAAATTTCAATAAATTGGCATATGATTACATTCTAAGTTTGGTGTTGCCCTACAACAATTTGTTTTCAACCTTTCTGGATGATTGCATCAATTTTAAATTGAAAGTGTCACACTAAGATTCTAAGTTTGGTGTGCCACTTAATTCTCTATGCAATTCATTAAGCAACACCACTTGTCTGCATAATCATAATGCCATTTGCAGTGTTATCTTTCTTTTAGTTAGACAATTTTAGTTTTCTCTTTGTTTTAGTCATTTTCTTGTTTTTAATGCTTTCTTCTATTAACTGTTTTTGTTAATATATCACCAAGAAATCCTTATTCATGACAAATTCTTGGCTTGGTGATTGTATTTAATATATAACAGTTTCATTTAGTCTTAGCTCAAATAAAATGGACATGTGATTGCATTCTAAGTTTGGTGTTGCTATGCAACAAAATTTGCTTCCAATCTTTACTAGATACTTTTATCAACTCCAAGTGAAAGTGTCACACTAAGTTTGTTGTGCCACTCATTCTTTATGCAATGTATCATACACACCCTCTTATTTTTGCAATCACAATGTCTCTGTTTCTCTGTGCCTTCATGGTTATCTTTGATTTTGCTTGCTAAAAACACATGTACTACTAACATTTCATTGTGTAAGACACTCATGATCCATCTTAGCCCCATCACCACTGTTCTAATTGTTGCTTGAGGATGAGCAAGCATTCTTAAGTTGGCAGGGGAAGAGGAAGAATGGGAGGAAAATGACAACAATAGAGAAGATGAATTACAAGGTTGTAAAGTTCTTTTTCCTCTCATTTGTTTTCAGCACTTTAAATTGCATGATTGTCTTTATCTTCTCTGTTTACAAGTGTGTATGAATAAGCATAGCCTGAATTTTGATCTGTAATGTGTTGCTATGCCACTATGACTACCAACTTGAGTTTTGTAAAGTTCAAAGCAGTAAAGTATCATGATCATAAACAAACAAGGAATTAAAGAAGAACTTAGCATGTGCATACAAGTACTGGAAGGCGAGCATAATTAATTGTTGCTCAATTGCATTAGATTTTATTTAATTGAAGCTTTCATCTGGGATATTTTGTGAAATCTTTTGAAATCATGAAAACCTTGAAAAAGCAAATGCAATTAAGGCAAGAAAGAAAAAGGGAAAGAATGAGAAAGCTGAAGGCTCTGAGTACCAATGACAATTCAATTGTTAAGTACTTGTGGTGTTTATGTATCAAGCAAAAAGCTTGAAAACAAAACACTCAGAGTCAAGGTTAGGCTCAAGTGCAAATGCACTCCCTCAAAGCTCAAGGCTCTGAGCATCAATGATTAGAGAATAAAGAAAAGAAACAAATGAGTTTAAAGAAGTCCTCAAATTAAATGCTTGTGGTGCTTATGTATCAAGTGTTAATACTTGAAAACAAAGCATTTAGAGTCGTAGCTTTGTTATTAACTCATGGGGAAAAGCACCCAAAAGGAGAAGCTAATAAAAAAAATCGAAAGCTTGTTTCAAGGAAGACATATAAGGAAAATATTTCATAAATTGAGCTAGATAGAAGCATCAATCACTTATATTTCTTTTGTGATTGTGACATGCATGGAAAACTAGCCAACCATGAACATTGAGTTGCTATTCTTCTTACCTTAGATTGTCAATCTCTATTGCATGATTCTTTTCTTGCTTGGGGACAAGCAAGGTTTAAGTTTGGTGTTGTGATGACATGTCATCATGTCATGTTTTTCTATGCTTTTTCATACAAGAAATTGATGGTTAGTGCTTAAACATTGCATTCTTTTGTGCTTAAATGATATATTTCTTTGATTTGTTGATTTTATAAACTTTATAGGAAATAAGAAGAAAAAGAAGCAAAAAAAAAAACACAAAATAAGCTAAAAAGAAGAAAAGAGGAATTTTGGGCACGCTTTGAAGATTGAGCATACTTTGGTACCTTAGGCCACGCTTTTAAAAGCGTGGTCCATGACCATGAAGCCTTGGCATATGCATAATGCTTATGCATGCATTAATAATTAATAAACATGCTATCTTGAATTATCATGCGTTAATGCTCATTCATGCATGCATTTAATTATTAATGATGAATGAATGAAATAAATGTATTATTAATTAAAGCCAATGGAAGAATGCATAAAATACATTATTAAAGCAAATTGCTTTAACGATAATGCATTGGCGTTAATTAATAAATCCAATTAAAGCATGCATTTCATTATTAATGCATTACTTTACTAAGTAATATAATGCATATAATCAAGCTTACGTTAATGCATTACTTCACTAAGTAATATAATGCATTAGTAAAGCCATTCATGAATGAACGCTAGCGTTCATTATCAAGGAGCGCTACGTTTAAAGCAAGAGAGCGCTATGCAAAGGAAGCAAGCGTTCAATTAATTGAGCTCTACGTTCATTTGAATGAACGTTTTTGGGTCCCCATGAAGAAAAGCAAAGCGCGCACAAAGGAAGCAAGGAGCGCTACGTTCACACACTTAACTGAGCGCTGCATCATGAGGAAATTGCTAGATAAAGTGAAACAACCAAGGCTCGAAGAGGGAAACCAGCGCAGCATGTGAGCGCTACGTTGCATCTCTTTACTGAGCGCTATGGGCAAGGAGGCTTGGCATGAGGAAGGCACACAAGAAGAGAGTGAACGCTCAGTTCACTAACAAAACGGAGCGCTCTACTGGAACAAGTGCCTCTGACCCAAGCTTCACAAAATGCACACTGATCCAATTAAATCAAGCCATCCGGATCCACTCTTCTAATAGAGAGCAGTAGGAGTAGGAGTAGAATAGAAAGCTCTTGTAAACACTTTTATTTTTCTGCACTGAATTCAATTTCGCTTATGCACTTTCAATATCTACAATTCTCTTCTGCAATTTCTTTTTCTGCACTTTTACAATTTTCTTGAGCTGAGTTTGCTTTCTGTGCAATTTTAATTCTCTGCCTCCTTGCTAATTTCCTTTCTGAAATTTTACATGAGTTTGTTGTGAGCTTGATTTACATTTCTAAGCAATTTAAATTTCCCTGCACCTCAATTCCCTCTTCTGTTGATGCAATTTACTTTCCTTTGTCATTTAAGATTCTGTCACTTGGTCCAAGCTTAGATTTACTGCCTCTTTAATTTCCAGCACCCAATCCCCTTTACATTTACTGCAATTTATATTTCTTGTCATTTAAGCTTCTGTTCAATTTACATTCTGCCATTTACAATTTCGAGTCAATTTACTTTCTATTGCTTCAATTTCATCCAATTCATTACTGTTAGCTTGACTAGAAATATCACCCACTAAAATTGCTTGATCCATCAATCCCTGTGGGATCGACCTCAATCTTGTGAGTTATTACTACTTGATGCGACTCGGTACACTTGCCGATGAGTTTGTATGGAATCGTTTTTCCATTCATCATCATCATGCTAATGGTGGATGGGAATATCAACAAGAAATGATAGAGAATGAACACCTCCTAGAGCTACAAGATGACTCATATTGCTACAACAACTACTCATATGGTGACTGGAAGGGCCAAAATCAAAGAGATCTTAATGATCCATATTTTGTTCATCAAGAGGCATCATCACTGGAGTGTGCTTTTAAAAAATTCATGCAAAATTGTCTCCCAATGCCACAAGATGATCCATACTGTGATGAATTCAACAATTTTTCAAGTTGTGCTTGGGAGGATCAAAATCAGAGAGCACTTAATGTGTCATACTCCATTAATCAAGAGCCATCATCACTTGAGAAATCCTTTAATTCATTCATGCAAAATTGTCCAACCTCACCTCACTGTTTTTCATTTGAAAATTCTTCATCACTTGACTATGCCTTAACACAAAGTCCCCTCCAAGATCCATACAACTCATCCCACCAACCATAAAACTCATTTCACAACTCACAACATTCATTCCATACTACTCAAAATAACCTCACCACAATACCCACATATCCAGAAGCTCATTCTCAGCCTTCATCCCTTGAGCTAGCATTTGAACAATACTTGCAAACATCCATAGACTCTTGGAAAGAATAAGAAGCCCTCTGCAATAAGATGTATGGATATTTAGAGCAAGCAAGGAGAAACAAGAATTGGTAAGCAAGGAAGATGAAGATCAGTTGGTGGATGAAAAGGAAGAAGTGGAGAAGGAAGATGAAGAGGCCCCTGTGTCAAGCAAAATTTCAATGAAGAATGAGGTGGAGGAGGCATTTGAACCTGAAACTGCATATCCACAAAAGCCACTTGAGGTGACGAAGGAACATGAAAATTCACAACCCCCATAAACTTCCCTTTACCAAGAACTCTCAACACTTGAATCTGTGATCGAAAAATATGAAAAGGAGATGAAGAAATCTTGGGAAGAACAACAAACCTCCTCCATAAAAGTGCAATTAAAATAAATGTTGAGTGCAAAGAAGGAAGTGGAAGGGGGAGATGAAGAAGTTCCTGTACTGGTGCACGAAATTGTGATCACACTTTTCACAACTCCGCACAACTAACCAGCAAGTGCACTGGGTCGTCCAAGTAATACCTTACTTGAGTAAGGGTCGATCCCACAGAGATTGTCGGCTTGAAGCAAGCTATGGTCATCCTATAAATCTTAGTCAGGCGGATTCAAATGGTAATGAGTGTTGATAATTAAAAGATAAATAAAACATAAAATAAAATAAAGATACTTATTTAATTCTTTTGTGGAAATTTCAGATAAGCGTTTGGAGATGCTTTGTTACTTCTGAACCTCTGCTTTCCTATTGTCTTCTTCCAATCATGCGTGCTCCCTTCCATGGTAAGCTGTATGATCCTCTCAGATGAAAAATACCAAGTACGGTTTCTGCACGGCTAATCAACTGTTAGATTTCTCGTCTCGGATGAAAAATACCAGGTACAGCTACCGCATGGCTAATCATCTGTCGGTTCTCACTAGCTTCGGAATAGGATCTCTTTATCCTTTTGCACACTGTCACTGCACCCAACATTCGCAAGTTTGAAGCTCGTCACAGTCATCCCTTCCCAGATCCTTCTCGTAATACCATAGACAAGGTTTAGACTTTCCGGATCTCAGGAATGCTGCCAATTGGTTCTAGCCTATACCACGAAGGTTCTAACCTCATGGACTTAGTCCGTGGATTAGAGACCCAAGAGAATATACTCCGACTGTCGTCCAATGACTACGTTGAACATCATGTAGACCACTTGTGGTTGTCAGGCACACGGATCTTGGCTAAGCGAGTAACGAAGATAGTGGGTGATTGTCACGGGTCACCCCTTCATTCTGACTTAACTGAATTAAGTACGAGAGTATATCTTGGAGAAGAAGTAAGCGTGAATTGAAAGAGAGACAATAGTACTTGCATTAATTCCTGAAGAACAGCAGAGCTCCGCACTTTAATCTACGAGGTGTAAAAACTCCACCGTAGAAAATACATAAGAGTGAAAGGTCTAGGCATGGCCGTGAGGCCAACCTCCAAGTCTAAAGATGTTTCAAAAGATCCATCTGAATACAACAGTAAAAAGTGCTATTTCTACTAAACTAGTTACTAGGGATTACAGAAAATAAGTAACAAAGTGTAGATAGTGCAGAAATCCACTTCCGGGGCCCACTTGGTGTGTGCTTGGGCTGAGCATTGAGCTTTACACGTGCATAGGCCTTTTCCAGAGTTAAACACCAGCTTGGATTCTAGTTTGGGTGTTTAACTCCAGTTTTGGTGCCAGTTCTGGCATTTTACGCTATAAAAAGGTCTTTGGCTGGCGTTTAGATGCCAGTTTGGGCCATCAAATCTCGGGAAAGTATAGACTGTTATATATTTCTGGAAATCCAAAGATGTCTACTTTCCAACGCAATTGAGAGCGCACCAATTGGGCTTCTGTAGCTCCAGAAAATCTACTTCGAGTGCAGGAGGGTCAGAATCCAATAGCATCTGTAGTCCTTTCTCAGCCTTTGAATCAGATTTTTGCTCAGGCCCCTCAATTTCAGCCAGAAAATACCTGAAATTACAGAAAAACACACAAACTCATAGTATAGTCCAGAAATGTGATTTTTGCATAAAAACTAATAAAAATATAATAAAAAGTAACTAAAACATACTAAAAACTATGTAAAAATAATGCCAAAAAGGGTATAAATTATCCGCTCATCACAACACCAAACTTAAATTGTTGCTTGTCCCCAAGGAACTAAAAACAAAATAGGATAAAAATAAGAGAATATACAATAAATTTCAAAAATATCAATGAAGATTAGTTTCAATTAGATGAGCGGGACTAGTAGCTTTTTGCTTCTGAACAGTTTTGGCATCTCACTTTATCCTTTCAAGTTCAGAATGATTGGCATCCATAGGAACTCAGAATTCAGATAGTGTTATTGATTCTCCTAGTTCACTATGTTGATTCTTGAACACAGCTACTTTATGAATCTTGGCCGTGACCCTAAGCATTTTGTATTCCAATATTACCACCGGATACATAAATGCCACAGACACATAACTGGGTTAACCTTTTCAGATTGTGACTCAGCTTTGCTAGAGTCCCCAGTTAGAGGTGCCCAGAGTTCTTAAGCACACTCTTTTTGGTTTGGACCACGACTTTAACCGCTCAGTCTCAAGCTTTTCACTTGACACCTTCACGCCACAAGCACATGGTTAGGGATAGCTTGATTTAGCTGCTTAGGCCAGGATTTTAGTCCTTTTGGGCCCTCTTATCCACTGATGCTCAAAGCCTTGGATCCTTTTTACCCTTGCCTTTTAGTTTAAAGGGTTACTGGCTTTTTCTGCTTGCTTTTTCTTTTTCTTTCTTTTTTTTTTCTTTATTTTTTTCTTTTTTTCTTTTTTTTTTTATTTTTTTTTCCATAAGCTTTGTGTTTTTCACTGCTTTTTCTTGCTTCAAGAATCAATTTTATGATTTTTCAGATTATCAATAACATTTCTCTTTTTTCATTATTCTTTCAAGAGCCAACAATTTTAACATTCATAAACTTCTCTATCAAAAATATGCATTGTTCAAGCATTCATTCAGAAAACAAAAAGTATTGCCACCACATCAAAATAATTAAACTATTTTCAAGATAGAATTCAAAATTCATGTACTTCTTTTTCTTTTTCAGAAAACATTTTTCATTTAAGAAAGGTGAAAGATTCATGGACTCATTCATAGCTTTAAGACATAGACTCTAAATACTAATGATCATGTAATAAAGACACAAACATAGACGAAGCATAAAGCATAGAAAATCGAAAAACAGAAAAATAAGAACAAGGAAATTAAAGAATAGGTCCACCTTAGTGATGGCAGCTAGTTCTTCCTCTTGAAGATCCTATGGAGTGCTTGAGCTCCTCTATGTCTCTTCCTTTCCATTGTAGCTCCTCTCTCATGGCCTTTTGGTCCTCTCTGATTTCATGGAGGATGATGGAGTGCTCTTGGTGCTCCACTCTCTGTAACGACCCAACTCCCAGTATGCCATGGTCATACAAGAAGCCAAGTGTTACTGATAAAACCCATATTTAGGGTTTATCTTGTGTTGAATTTAGAGGGTTTTGTCAACCTTCCTCTCATTTATCCAATGAAATAGCATGGTTTTGTAAATTCTCCTTTAATTGTGCTTAAAAGTGAAAACATGTTTTTTAGGTCCTTTATTGTTTAATCTTGATTTAACTTTGATTCCATTAGATGCCTTGATATGTTTGTTAAGTGATTTCAGATTTAGGAGGCAAAGATTGGATCAAGGGAATGAATGAAAAGCATGTAAAAATGGAGAACTCATGAAGAAATGAAGGAATCGCAAAAGCTGTCAAGCCGACCTCTTCGCACTTAATCGATCATAACTTGAGCTACAGAGGTCCAAATGATGCGGTTCCAGTTGTGTTAGAAAGCTAACATCCGGAGCTTCGAAATGATATAAGATTTTCCATAGTTGTATCGTGGATAGGGGCGCGCACTCGCACAGTACGCGTACGCGCCGATGGTGCCACATAATTTACTTAATGCAACTTGTGGCCAGCGAATTCTAAAGCCTTGTGGATGCAATCTAACTCATTTCTGATGCTATTTAAGCCACGAATTGAAGGGGAATTAAGGGACTTTTGATCATTAGTTTAGTTTAAAGTAGTTTTGGAGGGAAAGTTAGTTTTCGAGAGAGAAGCTCTCACTTCTCTCTAGGATTAGAATTAGGATTAGGTTTAGTTCAATAATCTTGATCTAGGTTTTAATTCATGCTTTCTTCTTCTTATACCTCTCAATTCTATGTTGTTACATTCATGATTCCTCTATTCTTTTGTTGTAATTTCCTTTATGTTGCTTCTATATTTTGTTGTAGATCTACTCTTGTTCCTTCTATTTTCTTTCAATTCAATATGAGGTAATTCATAATAATTGTGTTTCCTTTGATTGTTGTTGTTGATTTCTTACATTCTATTGTTGTTAGATTCTATTTTGTTATCAATTTACCATGCATCTTTTTATGCCTTCCAAGTGTTTGATGAAATTCTTGGTTGGATTTTAGTGTAGAATTTGTTCCTCTTTGCTTTGGTAGAGTAATTAGTGACTCTTGAATTATCTACTTCCTTTGTTGATTGACAGTTAGAAGTTGCTAATTGATTTGGATACTACTAAAGCTAGTCTTTCCCTTGGGAGTTGGCTAGGACTTGTGGAATCAAGTTGATTCATCCACTTGACTTTCCTCCATGGTTAGAGGTTAACTAAGTGGTAGCAATGGACAATTCTCATCACAATTGAGGAGGATAATGAGGATAGGACTTCCAATTCTCATAACCTTGCCAAGAGCTTTTCATAGTTGTTAGTTTATTTTCATTGCATTTTACATTACTTGTCTCCTACCTCAAAAACCCCCAAAGATACTTCATAACCAATAACAAGGACACTTTATTGCAATTCCTAGGGAGAACGACACGAGGTTCTAATACTTCGATTTATAAATTTAGGGATTTGTACTAGTGACAAACAAATTTTTGTATGAAAGGATTATTGTTGGTTTAGAAACTATGCTTGCAACGAAAATTCATTGTGAATTCTAAACCACACAAAAGTCCGATCATCAGTTACCAACTTGTTCTTCCTAATTATTAACTATTACTTAATATATGAGCCTGTGCCTTATTAGAACGTTGCCAATTTTACGAATAACTTTTTTTTTATTTGCTGCGGATGATAAGGTAAAATAAACAAGCATACATTGAGAGTAATAGAAAAGCAGCATAAAAAAACATAGAAATACAGCTGAAAATATACATCATGTACACTATAACAAAATATGTAGCCTTACACAAGATCAAGTTAGTTTACATCCTCGTCAACCTACATAGCCAATATATATACACGACACTCCCAGGGCCTAGCCCATACAAAAAGCCACTACACTGGCGCCCAGGCTAGCCAAACCACTATATAGCTCCTAGCTCTCGGGTGTACTAACACAAGTGAGAGACTAACTAACAGATACTGTCAGACTAGAGTGTCATCAAAAGAATGCCCCTACTGCTGGTAAACTATATCTACACGTGGCCGTTCGGAAGATCGTTGTGAGACTCACCCATCTCCTCATCCTGCTCTATCTCTATCTCAGGATCCTCCTCGTCCTCATCATCCACCGCTATAGCTATACCCTTAGAACCACCAGAAGCACCACTGTCACTATGTACAAAACTATTCGCGAGCACATGTCCGTTCGCATATATCGGAGTTACCCCATCGTCCGGTAGTGTCGGCTCAGCAGGCTGTGGAAAGTCTAGGATTGGCTCAGGGGGAAGTCCCACTTTGGTGGAATTACAGGAACATAGTCACCAGCTAACTTGGGCACATCAGGTAAGATAGGCTCAGGTGCCACCTCATTCAAGGGTTGAGCTGTTATAGGGTGTCCGGGACCATCGAGAAAAGCTATCCAGGTGCGCCAGGGTGTAGCTAGGATAAGGGAAAGTCGTAGTAAGCAACAGGATCAAAAAGCGGGATATACATAGGATGTTGGAAGGGACGGTTTCGTAATGCGTAACATCTCATACGAGGCTTCATACTCAAAATGTAGTAACCATAGTACACTGGGTCCTCAGAAATGTAAAGGTCTTTGACTTCATAGATTATCACGCCCATCTCCATCTAAGGGGAGGAAGGGAGAGAAGGGGGTAAGAACTGGGGAGTTCTTAGTAGGGCCGGGTTATTAGTTACGTTCTTTTATTTTGTCGATTAGCATACAAATGATAGAATATAGTGAAGCAGTAAATAGAAGATAAAGATAGAAAGAGAAAGTAGAGACAACATAAAGTAGAACACAAACAAAAGAATACAAGAAAATAAAACACAGAAATAGCATGCAAGCAGACAAACATAAAGAAATAGATCGCACACAGAAGGGAATGCAACAGAGAATGATGCACGGACAAGAATGATGCATGTCTAGCCCTAGCGCAGGCCATGAGCTCATGTGTCGGTTGGCTGCCCACAATCCCGACATTTATCCAATCACGAGTAATCCCTGTTCCTAAATAAATGTGCATATAATAATAGCCGCTCATTTAAGACAGCCTCTGCTTACTGCAGGAAAATATATATATATATATATATATATATATATATATATATATATATATATATATATATATATATATATATATACTCTGCTCTGCTCTGGGGAAGCGAAAAATAGCTGTAGGTAACTTAGTTTCCCTACAGAAGCTCTAGGTTGTGTTAAGCAACTAATATATATTAAATATAGCTCTGGGTTATGTCTAGCAACTAATATATATATATATAGCTCTATGTTGCATCAACCAACTAATATATATATAAATATCTCTTTATTCTATTACTCTTCTCTTAATATCTCTTTACCCTGTTCTGGTTTCTCTTTTCTCTGTATATTTTTACTCTGCACTGGTTACTCTGTTCTCTGTATCTCTTTACTTTTCTCTGATTACTCTTTCCTTTATATCTACGTTACCCGTCTTCTCTTTATCTCTTTACTTTACTCTGATTACTCTGTTTTCTATGTTTCTCTACTCTGCTTTGATTTCTCTGCTTAATGTATGTATTTAAAGCTTATGTAAATTTCGGTATGAATAGTTAGCCTGTTCCAAGTATAGGTTCATTAAGTCTATATTGAAACAGTTTAACTTTTCATATAATACTTAACCCTATTCGCAACTCAAGGACTAACTATGTTGCCCTAGTTCGTTCACTAATCTCTGTCTATTTTTCTGTCATTAAAACTTTACAGACTTTTCTTTTGTTTTTATCTATTCTTTAACTTTTTATCTTTCCTTTATCATTGCCTCACTAATATGTTATTACCACTCCCTAAGTGTTTTATGAAGGTAATTATGAGATTCTGAGCTTAAAGTTGTCTTTCTAAAGCTTTTACAAAAAACTAGCTTTTCTGTATTATTTTATTATTTTTATTAAAATAATATTTTTAATTAAATATTATTATTTAATATTTTATTATTATTTATTATTTTATCATTAATTTTTCGAAAATTACCCTACTTTAACTTTTAACCTTTAAAATTCACTTTTTACCACCCGTAGCTTTTAATATTTCTACTTTAACCATCCTAACTTTCAGAAATTACAAAATAACCCCCCAAACATTCCTTGCCCTTTTTAAGATCTAAAAGGTGTTCTTCATTGTTCTTCACCACACTAAAAGTGTTCTTCATGTTCTTCATAAATTCTTCAGATTCTTTCTCTGTTTTCACTCGTTTTTCAATCTTTTCAGCAACCGATTTTTACCATAATTCAAAATAAATTAGCAGCCACCAAAACCCCATCTTTTCTACTTGATTTTAACACAAATTGAACCCCAATTTAGGCCTAGGGTTTCGTTTTTCCAGCAACTTCAAGAACATGAACTCAAAGCTTGAATTTCATCAAATTTCATCAAAATTTCACTAAATTTTCACCAAGAATCAATCATATATGCAACCAATTTTTAGCACAGCCAAATCATATAACATTCACACAACTCAAGCACAAATAATCAAGATTAATTTCGTCACACCCTACCTGGTTTTGCTGCTCCTAATTCAGTTATGCTTTCAGGTGGTCCTTAAGCACTTTTTCCTCCTAAATCACATCAAGAACAACTTTAAATCCAAAAACCCTCAACTAACCAAATCTCACTCAGCATGTTAGGAAGTGATTTCTAACCTTATACTTGCTGGAAATTCACGTTTCTTGGCTCTCAAGTCATGTTAAGCATGATTCCTAAGGAAGAACATCAAGAAAACACATGTTTAAGCATGTTTCCTTGAAACCGAATCAAAAGGGAGATGGTGCAGCCAACTCACCTTGATTCTAGCCTTGATAATTCATATGGTCATGTAGGAAAAGAAGAGAGGATCATTTTGGTCGGATTGGAATTTTGATTTGAGTTTTAGTTCAGCAGAAATCAAGCTTTGAAGATTTGGAACTAAGAACTTTTCTCTCCTTTTTCTCTTGATGATTTTTGGCCACAATAAGAAAATGAGGCAGCCTTGGGGGTTTTGGGGGTGTAGGGTGAGTTGTGATTGGTTGGCTTGGAGGTGGGTTAAAATAATATTAAAATATCTCAGGTGTATAACTACTAAAACTAGATGTATCGGAACACTTGTAAAAAGATCTCTAAAATTTCTTTTCTGAGCTACTAGCATAAATGAAACTAGTAACATATTTAATATGAGAATAGAACATGTATGATGAGGCCTTAGCATTGCTAAAGTTATCAGAGAGTGCTGGTGCTAAGCTGCACCACTAAATTGTGAACCCGGTTAAACCGATTTTTCATTTTAATCTAAAACTGACCAGGTAAACTTATAATATTATTCAAGAAGCTTCTAATACTAATATAATGATAATATTATCATATTATCTCTCTTCTCTCTTCTACTTGATTTATACGCTTTTTGGCATTGTTTTTAGTAGAATCTAGTTACTTTTAGGGATGTTTTCATTAGTTTTTATGTTAAATTCACATTTCTGGACTTTACTATGAGTTTGTGTGTTTTTCTGTGATTTCAGGTATTTTCTGGCTAAAATTGAGGGACTTGAGCAAAAATCAGATTTAGAGGTTGAAGAAGGACTGCTGATGTTGTTGGATTCTGACCTCCCTGCACTCAAAATGGATTTTCTGGAGCTACAGAAATCAAAATGGCGCGCTTCCAATTGCGTTGGAAAGTAGACATCCAGGGCTTTCCAGCAATAGATAATAGTCCATACTTTGATCGAGTTTAGATGACATAAAAGGGCATTGAACGCCAGTTCTACGCTGCTGTCTGGAGTTAAACGCCAGAAACACGTCACAAACCAGAGTTGAACGCCAGAAATACGTTACAACCTGGCGTTCAACTCCAGAAAGAGCCTCTGCACGTGTAACATTCAAGCTCAGCCCAAGCACACACCAAGTGGGCCCCAGAAGTGGATTTATGCATAATTACTTACTTCTGTAAACCCTAGTAGCTAGTTTATTATAAATATAACTTTTTACTATTGTATTAGACATCTTTGGAATCATCTTTGGATGCTTGGTTCTTAGATCATGGGGGCTGGCCTCTCGGCCATGCCTGGACCTTTCACTTATGTATTTTCAACGGTAGAGTTTCTGCACTCCATAGATTAAGGTGTGGAGCTCTGTTGTTCCTCAAAGATTAATGCAAAGTACTACTGTTTTTCTATTCAATTCAACTTATTCCGCTTCTAAGATATTCATTCGCACTTCAACATGAATGTGATGAACGTGACAATCATCATCATTCCCCTACGAATGCGTGCCTGACAACCACTTCCGTTCTACCTTAGATTGAATGATTATCTCTTGGATCTCTTAATCAGAATCTTCGTGGTGTAAGCTAGATTGATGGCGGCATTCATGAGAATCTGGAAAGTCTAAACCTTGTCTGTGGTATTCCGAGTAGGATTCTGGGATTGAATGACTGTGACGAACTTCAAACTCGCGAGTGCTGGGCATAGTGACAGATGCAAAAGGAGGGTGAATCCTATTCCAGTATGATCGAGAACCTCAGATGATTAGCCGTGTTGTGACAGAGCATTTGGACCATTTTCACAAGAGGATGGGATGCAGCCATTGGCAAGGGTGATGCCTCCAGACGATTAGCCATGTAGTGACAGCGCATCGGACCATTTTCCAAAGAGGATTAAAAGTAGCCATTGACAACAGTGATGTCCTTACATAAAGCCAGCAATGGAAAGGAGTAAGATTGATTGGATGAAGACAGCAGGAAAGCAGAGGTTCAGAGGAACGAATGCATCTCTATACGCTTATCTGAAATTCTAACCAATGAATTACATAAGTATTTCTATCCTTATTTTCTATTTATTATTAATATTCGAAAACTCCATAACTATTTGATATCCGCCTGACTGAGATTTACAAGGTGACCATAGCTTGCTTCAAGCCGACAATCTCCGTGGGATCGACCCTTACTCACGTAAAGTTTATTACTTGGACGACCCAGTGCACTTGCTGGTTAGTTGTATCGAAGTTGTGAATGAAAAACGATTTATTAAGACGTGCGTACAGAGTTTCTAGCACCGTTTCCTGAGATCACAATTTCGTGCACCACCGTGCTAGCCTTTCTAAAGTATAGTCAACTCAAATCGGAAGAAAATGAACTGGTTCTGTTAACCTGTCCACAATCACCCAAATAGCATCGTGTCTTGTTGAGGTCCTTGGCAATCCCATGACAAAATCCATAGTGATCTGGTGCCATTTTCATTGTGGTATTTTCAAGGGTTGCAGGGTTCCTGACGGCTTCTGATGTTACACCTTCACCTTCTGGCAGGTTAAACATTTTGAGACATAATCAGCTACCTCTTTCTTTAAGCCCGGCCACTAGAACATTTGTTTCAAATCTTGATACATCTTTGTCACTCCAAGATGCATAGAAAGTCTGCTTTGACGAGCTTCCGTAAGAAGACTTTGTCGTAAATCTCCAAAATTAGCCACACAAATTATGTTCTTGTACCTCCATAGACCACTTACGATCCTTTCTTACAGCTTCTGGCTCTTCTGCTCCCATACGTCTCAACATCGTCATCATTTCTGAGTCCTAAACATAGTCTTTGGTATATCTGGCTCGCTTACTCGAATTTGGTGATGACTCAATCGCAAGTCAATCTTCGAGAACACAGTTGCACCTTTCAACTGATCCATCAAATCATCAATCCGTGGAGGTGGATACTTATTCTTGATAGTGACTTTATTAGCTGTTGGTAATCCATGCAAAGTCTCATTCCACTATCCTTCTTCTTTACCAACAATATTGGAGCTCCCCAAGGTGATGCACTAGGGTGAATAAATTTATTTTCAAGTAGATCATCCAACCGCTTCTTCAATTCTGCAAGTTCAAGTGGTGACATCCGATACGGTGCTATGGAAATCGGTCCGGTTCTAGGTACTAGATCAAGGTTGAACTCTATCTCTCGCTGAGGAGGAAACTCAGGTTTGTCGTCTCGGAAAACATCAGAAAATTCCTTTACCACTTGGATCCGTTCTAGGCTTAATTCACTATCGTTCGAGCTAGCCGCTAACAGAACGTGCCCCTCACAATCACTCCCGTCTAAGGTAACTCTTACGAAATTCAGGTATAAAGTATGAGACAGAAATTATTTAATATCTAGACTATCAGATGGAATAACAGTAGTTCTTTCATAGCAATCAAGTAAAACATGATACTTGGACAACAAATCTAATCCTATAATAACTTCTAAACCACATAGAGGCAAACAGATTAGATCATGTATAAAAGCACTGTTCCTAATAACAAATGGTACTTGCAGGCACACTAAACTGGTCAAAGCATTTTGGGATGCAGGTGTATGGACAATTAGATCAAATTTTAACTCAGACAAATCTAGTCCTAATTCACGAGCAACAGTTAAAGAAATAAAGGAATGCGATGCACCCGAATCATACAGTGCAGTTAGAAATCGATTCTTGACATAACACAGACCTTAGATCAGAGCATCTAATTGCATAGCATCATCAGCAGCCATAGCAAACACTCGACCTTGTAGATGGGTTCGTACTGGATTCCGAACAAACTTTCTTGGGTAGTTCCTAGCTGTGTGTCCAGATTTCTCACGAGTAAAACAAGCATTCGTTCCTTACAGCTTCCAAATCTCACACAGCCATAGCAATGGAGATCATAACAGCTATGAGGATAGCTATGCCTCACATCGATTTGTCGTTCGAAGCTCGATTATACTATGTCTATTCACAATCATTGAGGTCTTATCCGCACCAAACAATCAACATTAAGGTGATCAATCTTAATATCTCAAGTTAGGCACAAACATTCCAAAATGAGTGCCCATAGACATTCATGCCAAAAGTATCTTAAAGATACCCTACAGCATGAGACACATAACAGAGTATGCAATGAAGCATATTCAGTCCACTCCCCAGGCTCTACTGGGAACAAACTGCTCTGATACCAAATTGTAACGACCCAACTCCCAGTATGCCATGGTCATATAAAAAGCCAAGTGTTACCAACTTGTTCTTCCTAATTATTAACTATTACTTAATATATGAGCCTGTGCCTTGTTAGAACGTTGCCAATTTTACGAATAACTTTTTTTTTATTTGCTGCGGATGATAAGGTAAAATAAACAAGCATACAATGAGAGTAATAAAAAAGCAGCATAAAGAAACATAAAAATACAACTGATAATATACATCATGTACACTATAACAAAACATGTAGCGTTACACAAGATCAAGTCAGTTTACATCCTCGTCAACCTACGTAGCCAATATATATACATGACACTCCCAGGGCCTGGCCCATACAAAAAGCCACTACACTGGCACCCAGGCTAGCCTAACCACTATATAGCTCCTAGCTCTCAGGTGTACTAACACAAGTGAGAGACTAACTAACAGATACTGTAAGACTAGAGTGTCATCAAAAGAATGCCCCTACTGCTGTCAAACTATATCTACACGTGGCCGTTCGGAAGATCGTCATGAGGCTCACCCATCTCCTCATCCTGCTCTATCTCTATTTCATGATCCTCCTCCTCCTCCTCATCCACCACTACAGTTATACCCTCAAAACCACCAGAAGTACTACTGTCACTATGTACAAAATCATTCGCGAGCACATGTCCGTTCGTATATATCGGAGTTACCCCATCGTCCGGTAGTGTCGGCTCAGCAGGCTGTGGAAAGTCTAGGATTGGCTCTGATGCCAGGGTATTTTGGCCAGTTTCACTGACCTTTTCTTTACTATTTTTAGGGTAGTTTCATGCATTTTCTTAGGAAATAAGCTAGTTTTGGGTAGATATTCACTTACACCTGGATTCAAGCATACATTGTGCATTTTACATGATTTCATGAGGATTTTGCATGAGTTTAGTGACAAATTGTATGCTGCATTACCCATGACTTGGACTAGAACTTTGATGCACTCTATTGCCTTATTTCAGGACCAAAGGAAGCAAGGAATGGGAGGTAACTTGCAAAGTTAATGAGAAAAGGGACTGCCAATAACGCTCTCGAAGCCATCATTACCCATGTCAAGAGTCACGTTAACTAAGTTAACGTGAACTCTAATGTGAAGAAGGAAATTTGAGCCAACGTTAGTGACACTTAACATTATCACTAACGTTGGCCAATACTCATAAGTGGCCACGTTAGAGTCCACGTTAACTTAGTTAACGTGGCCTCTAACGTTAAAAGGGGGAAAGGAAGCAAACGTTAGTGACATTCAACATTGTCACTAACGTTGGCCTAAGTGCACAATGCCACGTTAACTCCCACGTTAACTTGGTTAACTTGGTTAACGTGGGAGCTAACGTGAAGAGGCAAGGGTGGTCGACAACGTTAGTGACACCCAACATTGTCACTAACGTTGGAAGCAACCACACAACCCCAAGGAGCCACGTTGACTTCCACGTTAACTTAGTTAACGTGGAGGCTAACGTGAAAAAAGAAGGTGATGGCCAACGTTAGTGACACTCAACATTGTCACTAACGTTGGAAGGAACCACACAAGCCACTATGAGCCACGTTAACTCCCACGTTAACTTAGTTAACGTGGAAGCTAACGTGGATAAGTAAAAGACGAGCCAACGTTAGTGACACTCAACATTATCACTAACGTTGGGGATGGCTAAGCAATGCCACGTTAAAGAGCCACGTTAACTAAGTTAACGTGGGCTCTAACGTGAGACATGGGGGCACATTGGAACGTTAGTGACAATGTTGAATGTCACTAACGTTCTCGAAAGATGGCAAGCCCACGTTAAAGAGCCACGTTAACTAAGTTAACGTGGGCTCTAACGTAGGAGCAAGGGGGGCTTTTCAACGTTATTGGGAAAGTTAAGCCCCGATAACGTGTGCGAAAGACCTAGAGGCAACGTTAGTGGCAATGTTTGTGCCACTAACGTTGAAGTTAACGTGGCTTTTACTTAGGAACGTTAGTGAGAAAGTTGATTGTCACTAACGTTCTCGAACTCATATTTTCACTAAAAGTTAACACCCCTAACGCCCTGAGCTAAAGTCTCTGCCCACTTCACACTTTCTCTCTGCAAGTAAAGCCAAGCCCAAATGAAGAAAAGAACTGCTTCAAACTCAAGATCCAAAGGCCCAAGACTTGAAGAGCCAACTAGAAGATGAGAAGAGTAGTATATATAGGAGTAGCTTTGAATTATTTTGGGAGTTCCGGGAGTTGGAAAATAGCATAGAACTACTTCTTGTATTTACTTTCTCTGCACTTCTAGTTTTCATTATGTATTCTCCATCTTTGTTTTCATTTTCCAGAGCTATGAACAACTAAACCCCTTTCATTGGGTTAGGGAGCTCTGTTGTAATTTGATGGATCAATACTAGTTTTCATTATTCTTCTTCTATCTTTTCTCTTGATTTTACTTGAAAGCTTTCGATCTTCATCCAATTGGGTAGTGATCTTGGAAAAGAAACTATTCATACTTGGATCTCTTCTGAACCTTGGAAGAGGAATGAAGAGATCAAGCTAGAAATGCTTTCTCATGCTGGGCCAAATTGGGTTTGGATGGATATGTGACTATAATCCTCTTAATACTTGATTTGGGAAATGCATGTGGTATAATCAGTGACCATACTTCATCTCTTCTCATGAGCAATTGACCAAGGAATTGGCTATTGATCAAGATTTGAGAGATTCAATTACAAGAAATTGTAATTCAATCACTTAAGATTGCCAAGGAGATCAATGAGTGCATTGATTGAGGAAGAGATGTAAATGAGATTGATCCGGAGAATGCAATATCTCCTAAGCCCAATGAACTCCCCATTTCTGATCTTACCCATTCTCTTTAATTTCTGTCATTTACATTTATGAGCAATTCCCCCATTCCTATTTAAGATTCTGCAATTTACTTTCTGTCATTTACTTTCCCGCATTTAACTTTCTACAATTCTCAACTCAATTTCTGATTCGCTCAACTAGAACATTCCTCTAATTAAAGTTGGTTGATCAATCAATCCTTGTGGGATTTGACCTCACTCTATTGTGAGTTTTTACTTGACGACAAATTCGGTACACTTGCCGAAGGAAATTTGTTATGAGACAAGTTTTCTGTGCATCAGGCTCAGGAGGAAAGTCCAACTTTGGTGGAATCACAGGTACATAGTCACCAGCTAACTCGGGCTCATCAGGTATGATAGGCTCAGGTGCCGCCTCATTCAAGGGTTGAGCTGGTATAGAGTGTCCGGGACCATCCAGAAAAGCTATCCAGTTGCGTCAGGGTGTAGCTAGGATAAGGGAAATTTGTAGGGAGCGTCAGGATCAAAAAGCGGGATATACAGAGGATGTTGGAAGGGTCGGTTTCGTAATGCGTAACTTCTCATAGGAGGCTTCGTACTCAAAATGTAGTAACCATAGTACACTGGGTCTTCATAAATGTAAAGGTATTTGACTTCATAGAATATCACGCCCATCTCTGATGTGTGGAAAACGATCCAACACAAAATTCACCGGCAAGTGTACCGAGTCGCATCAAGTAATAACAACTAACGTGAGTGAGGTCGATCCCACAGGGATTGAAGGATTGAGCAATTTTAGTTAGGTGGTTGATTTAGTCAAGCGAACAAGAGTTGATTTGAGTGATTTGTATCCAACAGAAGCTAAATTGCAAGAAATTTAAAGGGAGAAGGGTAATTGACAAGAATTTAAAATGCAGAAGAATTAAAAGAACTGAAGCTTAAAGTCCAAGTAATGTAAATTGCAGAAACTTAAATTGCAAGAAATGTAAATAACCGAAACTTAAAAGGCAAAAAATGTAAATTGCTTGAATAATAAAAGGATTTGGGAGTTGGGATTGCAGAAATTAAACAAGAGAAAGTAAAATGGCATTAAACAGAGAAGTAAAGGATGAATTAAATTGTAACAAAGCTAAACAAGAGAAGAATAATTGCTTGAGAAGACAAACAAAAAGTGAAATGCAACTTAATTGCAATAACTAAAAGAATGTTGAAGATCTCAGGGGTGGAGGAGACTAGAAAACAAGTCTAGATCTCAAGTCCTTCCTTGATCCAACTAAGAACAATTGCAAAAAGAAGTAGAAGAGTAAATTGCAAGAGACGTAGAAGATAAAAGCAGTAAATGGAATTTGAATTCAAATCACTAAATCTTGAATTATGCAGAGAAAGGAACAAAGAGATCTCAAGGTGAGATTGAGACAGAATTTCCTCAATCCTCAACACCCAAGATCCAAGAAAAGCTTTGCAGAAAAGAAAACAAGAATACCCAGAGGAAGAGAACTCAAATCTCCTTCCAAAAACTCTCAAAATTACAAGTTAAAATTCTAAAAGAAGAAAAAGGTAAAAGTAAAAGTTAAAGTTCTTTCTAAATCAAACTAGCTCCTATTTATACACTTTCTTCTAATGATCATTAAGCCTTCATTTTCATTCCTGCCATCCCCTTTCTTCAACCTTCCTCCAAGCCTTTTGGTCACCTATCATCAATCAACAAATGCATCAAAACTATGCCAAAATCATGAGACTTCTTCTTATCCTTGACATATAAGCAATTATAGCACAAAATTCATGAAAATGCATCAATTTACTGATGATTGATTGAATCCAAGTACACATGAATTTCTACCCCAAATGGCTTACTTGTAACTCAAGAAAGTGTATAAAACCTATTAAAAACAAAGGAAAAAGACTAGTAAAACTAGGCTAAGATGCCCTGGCATCACAACACCAAACTTAAATCTTGCTTGTCCCCAAGCAAGCATCAAACACAGGAGAGAATGACATGAAGCAGAGAAGTGTGCACATCCTTATTGAGCATATAGTTGAATTTAGTTCATGGGATTTTTATGCAGACAATGGTGGTTCATTTATTGCTTGTTGTTACATAAGAGATGTTTCCTTAAAGGTTTACTAAGTTTGCTTCTATAAGGCTTTGCTTTTGCTTGTTCCCTTGCTAACTTTTCCTTCTTTGTTTTGCTCAGAGAGCTTATTATTCTTTGAAGGCTTGGTGGCAAATGTTGCAGCAGCCTTTGGCTTAATTTTGCTCAACATTTCTTCACCACAGACACATGGCTCACCCTTTTCTTCCTAGGATCATTGATGCCCAGCATCTCTTTGGATAACTAAGTGTTTTGTAGCTAGGTTGCTCTTTATTGTGGACTTTCAGTTGGCAATCCCAAATCAGTTGATCTAAGTGGCCAAGTTTTGAAATACTCCTTAGAACTTACTTGTCCAAGCATATCCTAGCACAAAAACACCACAGGCATGTGTCCTAGGGTCCAAGCTATTGGTGCCTAGCCTTATTATAAGTTTTCTTTGCCACTCTTGGCTTTTTCTCTTTCTTTTTCTTTCTGTTATATTTCATTCTCAAGGGATCTTTTAATGATACAAGCATTTATAACAGCAAACTAGTTCCTTTTCCAAAGAACATATCATTATGCACCATTTATTTTATGAGCCATGCATTAAATCAACAAATACCACCACTAACTTTCATTCTAACTTATGCTACATTGGATATTTACTTCCTAATTCAAACATGTCTCTTTTATTCCGGCACATGGAAAACAAAACAAAATTCAAGGTAAAGAAGGATGACAATTATTATGCAGATCAGCATTCTTGACAAACAATTTCACTTGCAACCAGAGGAACACTTTAGCAGGTCATATAAGAATTAAAACATTTCTCAACAACAAGGATCAAGTGTAAATACAACCTGTTGGGTTGTAGCTTTTCATTCTTCCTTCTGTTGTGTCTCTTTTGGGTCCTACTATAGATTGTTTCCAAATGTTGGCTTCTTTCCTGCATAATTCTCAAAAGTGGCTTGCTTCTCAAGCCCTTAAGTATATGGTTAATATGCATGAATTTAAGACGGCTTTCAAACTTATTTTGGTGTGGGAACACCAAACTTAATTCCTTGCCAATGCCTCTGATGCAACAGGTTAACCATATGTGAAATCCTTTTATCTTTGCTAAAGGCAATAAAAACTAAAACTAAAAAGTAAACAATTGGTTAATTGGTTTATCTGATTGCTCGGAGCTAGCAGCCATGTATGCAGAAGGTGAGAATGTGCTTTTAAATGAGATTTTGGTGGAACACCAAACTTAGAATCCTTCATTCTCCCTTAATTTATTTTGGTGTGCAACACCAAACTTAGCTCCTTGCAATATAGATAAGTCTAATTAACCCTTTTATTGAAATAGCTATGAAAAGTGAACTACCTCAGGTTGGCTTGCCTCCCAACAAGCGCTTCTTTATTGTCACTAGCTTGACATCTCATCCTTTGATCATGGGGGTTGAAAATCATAGTGCCTCAGCTTTTCTCCTCTTACTGTGAACTTTCTTCCGGTCTCCTTTTTGATGATCTCTAGGTGTTCAAGTAAAAGGATCCGGTTCACAGTATAGCACTCAGATAATTGTGGAGAAACCTTCATTGGTTGGGTGTTTAACATCACTTTATCCCCTGGTGAGAAGCCTTCAGTGGGGATATTCTTGTTTCTCCACCCTTTTGGCCTCTTCTTCTTTTCTTTCTCAGAAGATAATTCATGCCTTGGTGGCTCTTTATCTGGGGTGTTGAGTTTCTCATTTGGGGGTTTCGGATCTAGTTCCTTCTTGATTTCTTTGGTCTGTTGCACTATCTCTACTTCTTTCAAGCATGGGTTTAGCAACCTTGGAGATGACTCCTTGAATGCCTCATTCAAGCTTTGATCTCTGGCCTTATCCTTCATACAGTCTTCTTCTTGAGTGGGCTCAAGCAGGGTTTTAAAATCATGGAATGCTAGGTGCTCATCATGCACTCTTAGCAATAATTCCCCTTTTTAACGTCTATCAATGCTATACCTGTAGCCAGGAAAGGCCTCCCCACGATGATGGGAGTGTTAGGGTCTTCCTCTATATCTAGGATGACAAAATCAGTTGGGAAAAGGAATTTCCCCATTTTTACCAGCACATTCTCTACAACTCCAAGTGCTTGCTGAATAGACTTGTCAGCCATTTGAAGAGCTATTCGAGTGGGTTTCAGCTCAAAAATTTGAAGCTTCCTCATAAGAGATAGAGGCATCAAGTTTATGCTTGCACCAAGGTCAGAGAATGATTTCTCAATAGTTATGTTTCCTATGGTACAAGGTACATAAAACCTCCTAGGATCATCCTTCTTCTTCAAGGGTCTTTTCTTTGTTAGCACTTCTTTCATAAATTTGGCATATAATGGCATCTGTTCAAGTGCTTCTAAGAAAGGAATATTGATGTTGAGTGTCTTGAATATGTCCAGGAACTTTGAGTATTGCTTATCCTCGTTTTCTTTTTTGAACCTCTGAGGGTATGGAAGTTTGGGGACATATGGCCTCACCCCTTCCTTCTTCTCTTGTAGCTATGTTTCAAGGATGTCCTTATCTCTCTTTGAGCTTTTTGCATTCTTGGTCTTTCTCTCCTCTTCATTTCTCTCTTCTGTCTCTTCTTGTGGAACTTGTCTGTTGTGTTCTTCCTAATTGATGGCTTCCTTCTCCCCAATCTTCTCACTAGCGCAGGCCGTGAGCTCATGTGTTGGTTGGCTGCCCGCAATCCCGACATTTATCCAGTCACGAGTAATCCCGATTTCCTGGATACGATTTTCCGTTCCTAAATAAATACGCATATAATAATAGCCGCTCATTTAAGACAGCATTTGCTTACTGCAGGAATATATATATATACTCTGCTCTGCTCTGGAGAAGCGAAAAATAGCTGTAGGTAACTTAGTTTCCCTACAGAAGCTCCGGGTTGCGTTAAGCAACTAATATATATTAAATATAGCTATGGGTTGCGTCAAGCAACTAATATATATATAAATATCTCTTTATTATATTGCTCTTCTCTTAATATCTCTTTACTCTGTTCTGGTTTCTCTTTTCTCTGTATCTTTTTACTCTGCTCTGGTTACTCTGTTCTCTGTATCTCTTTACTTTTCTCTGATTACTCTTTCCTTTATATCTATGTTACCCTTCTTCTCTTTATCTCTTTACTCTACTCTGATTACTCTGTTTTCTGTGTTTCTCTACTCTGCTCTGATTTCTCTGCTTAATGTATGTATTTAAAGCTTATGTAAATTTCGGTATGAATGGTTAGCCTGTTCCAAGTATAGGTTCATTAAGTATATATTGAAACAGTTTAACTTTTCATATAATACTTAACCCTATTCGCAACTCAAGGACTAACTATGTTGCCCTAGTTCGTTCACTAATCTATGTCTATTTTTCTCTCATTAAAACTTTACAGACTTTTCTTTGGTTTTTATCTTTTCTTTAACTTTTTATCTTTCCTTTATGATTGCCTCACTAACATGTTATTACCACTCCCTAAGTTTTTTATGAAGGTAATTATGAGATTCTGAGCTTAAAGTTTTCTTTCTAAAACTTTTATAGAAAACTGCCTTTTCTGTATTATTTTATTATTTTTATTAAATATTATTTTTAATTAAATATTATTATTTAATATTTTATTATTATTTATTATTTTATAATTAATTTTTTGAAAATTACCCTATTTTAACTTTTAACCTTTAAAATTCACTTTTTTCCACCCGTAGCTTTTAATATTTCTACTTTAACCACTCTAACTTTTAGAACTTACAAACTAATCCCCCAAACACCAAAATAATTACTTCCTTGCCCTTTTTAAGATCTAAAGAGTGTTCTTCATTGTTCTTCACCACACTAAAAGTGTTCTTCGTGTTCTTTGTAAATTCTTCAGATTCTTTCTCTGTTTTTACCCGTTTTTCAATATTTTCAGCAACCAATTTTTACCATAATTCAAAATAAATTAGTAGCCACCAAGACCCCATCTTTTCTACATGATTTTAACACAAAATGAACCCCAATTTAGGCCTAGGGTTTCTTTTTTCCAGCAACTTCAAGAACATGAACTCAAAGCTTGAATTTCATCAAATTTCATCAAAATTTCACCAAATTTTCACCAAGAATCAATCATATATGCAACCAATTTTTAGCACAGCAAAATCATACAACATTCACACAGCTCAAACACAAAAAATCAAGATTAATTTCGTCACACCCTAACTGGTTTTGCTGCTCCTAATTCGGTTATACTTTTAGGTGGTCCTTAAGCACTTTTTCCTCCTAAATCACATCAAGAACAACTTTAAATCCAAAAACCCTAAACTAACCAAATCTCACTCAGCATGTTAGGAAGTGATTTATAACCTTATACTTGCTAGAAATTCACGTTTCTTGGCCCTCAAGTCAAGTTAAGCATGATTCTTAAGGAAGAACATCAAGAAAACACATGTTTAAGCATGTTTCCTTGAAACCGAATCAAAAGGGAGATGGTGCAGCCAACTCTCCTTGATTCCAGCCTTGATAAGTCATATGGTCATGTAGATCAAGAAGAGAGGTTCATCTTGGTCGGATTGGAATTTTGATTTGAGTTTTATTTCAGCAGAAATCAAGCTTTGAAGATTCGGAACTAAGAACTTTTCTCTCCTTTTTCTCTTGATGATTTTCGGCCACAATAAGCAAATGAGGCAGCCTTGGGGGGTTTTGGGGGTGTAGGGTGAGTTGTGATTGTTTGGCTTGAAGATGGGTTAAAATAATATTAAAATATCTCAGGTGTATAACTACTAAAACTAGATGTATCGGAACACTTGTAAAAACAACTCTAAAATTTCTTTTGTGAGCTACTATCATAAAGGACACTAGTAACATATTTAATATCAGAATATAACATGTATGATGAGGTCTTAGCATTGCTAAAGTCATCAGAGAGTGCTGGTGCTAAGCTGCACCAGTAAACTGTGAACCCGGTTAAATCGATTTTTCGTTTTTAACTAAAATTGACCAGGTAACCTTATAATATTATTAAAGAAGCTTCTAATACTAATATAATGATAATATTATACTATTATCTCTTTTCTCTCTTGAATCGAGTCCGGTTCGTCAAACTGAGACTATTTACAAAAAACATAATTCAAACTCCTAACTAATATGGTTCAAAAAATAGGTTCTTCGTGACTGCGTTATCGAGCTTGCCTCAGAAAAGGTTCTAGCTTAAAGATGACATAATGACAATGAGGATTGAGATTCTTGATGATATATCAGAGGTTCTCCCCTTACTAATCTTCTGGAGAAATCCGTACTTTTAGAAAAGATCTCGCGTACTCGAAAATCGGGGTTGTTACACTCTCAGTTGCTCCATGTTGGAACTCAATTCTCCTAAAGAGGTGTTGAGTTGCTCCCAATAGTTATGTGGAGAGAAATGCATCCCTTGAGGAATCGCATGGATTTCTGAATGAGGGACTTCCTCATGCTCTTGTTAAGGTCCATGAGTGGGCTCTCTTGTTTGCTCCATCCTCTTTTTAGTGATGGGTTTGTCCTCTTCAATGAGGATGTCTTCCTCTATGACAACTCCAGCTGAATTGCATAGGTGACAGATGAGATGAGGAAAGGCTAACCTTGCCAAAGTAGAGGGCTTGTCAGCCACCTTATATAGTTCTAGAGATATTATCTCATGAACTTCTACTTCCTCCTCAATCATGATACTATGGATCATGATAGCCCGATCCACAATTACTTTGGATCGATTGCTAGTAGGAATGATAGGGTGTTAGATAAACTCCAACCATCCTCTAGCCACGGGCTTGAGGTCAAGCCTTCTTAGTTGAACCGGCTTGCCTTTGGAGTCTCTCTTCTATTGCACTCCTTCCACACAGATGTCCATGAGGAATTGGTCCAACCTTTGATCAAAGTTGACTCTTCTAGTGAAAGGATGAGGATCTCCTCTCATTATTGGCAAGTTGAATGCCAACCTTACAGTTTCCGGACTGAAATCCAAGTATTTCCCCCGAACCATTGTGAGCCAATTCTTTGGGTTCGGGTTCACACTTTGATCATGGTTCTTAGTGATCCATGCATTAGCATAGAACTCTTGAACCATTAAGATTCTGACTTGTTGGATGGGGTTGGTGAGAGATTCCCAACCTCTTCTTCGAACCTCACGTTGGATCTCCGGATATTCACTCTTTTTGAGCATGAAGGGGACCGCGGGGATCACCTTTTTCTTGGCCAAAACTTTATAGAAGTGGTCTTGATAGACTTTTGAGATGAATCTCTGCATCTCCCATGACTCGGAGGTGGAAGCAATTGCCTTTCCTTTCCTCTTTCTAGAGGTTTCTTCGGCCTTAGGTGCCATTAATGGTTATGGAAAAACAAAAAGCAAAGCTTTTTCCACACCAAACATAGAAGGTTTACTCATCCTCGAGCAAAATAAGATAGAATGGAGTAGAAGAAGAATGATGTAATTAAAAAAAGTTGAAAAGAATTTGAAAAGATATGTAAGTTTTGAAAACGTTTTGGAAGGAATTAAAAAGAATTAAAAAAGAATTAAAAAGGATTGGAAAGATTATTAATATTTGAAAATATAAATTGAATGATGAACGTTTAAAATATGTTTGATGCAAAAAATTATGAATTAAAACATGAAAAATTGAAAAAAATCGAACTGGAAATAGAATTACCTCCCTTGTGTCATCCTGGCATTAAACGCCCAGAATGCTATCCATTCTGGCGTTTAACGCCCAGCTGGATACCCTGGCTGGCGTTAAATGCCAGGAATCCTTCTTTACTGGGCATTTTTCTGAACACCCAAAATGCTGCCATTTCTGGCGTTAAATGCCCAGAATACTGCCCATTCTAGCGTTTAACGCCTAGAATACTGCCTGCATGGGCGTTAAACGCCCATTCTGCTATCCTTACTGGCGTTTAAACGGCTGATAAACCCATATTTTATGATGTATTTTGTGCTCAATTTAAGTGATTTATTTATTCCTTCACCCACTTATTCATGTAAATTGCATGGTTTTACTTTCCCTTCCTTATTTTATGATATAAGTGAAAAACATGTTTCCTACGCTTTAAAAATATTAATTTTAATTACCCTTTATTACCATTCGATGCCGTGATTTGTGTTTTAAGTATTTTTAGATCTCATAGTGTAGGAATGACTCAAAGGACAAAAAGAAAACATACAAAAATGGAAGAAAAGCACAAAAATGAAGCTTTAAAGAAAAAGGCAGCGACGCGAACGCATAGACGACGCGAACGCATGCCTAGCATGAAAATGCAGCGACGCGAACGCGTGGACGACGCAGACGCACTCCTTGAGCAGAACGCAATTGACGCGTACGCGTGACCGACACGTACGCGTGACAAGAAAAACTCCCAGATGACGCGAACGCGTGACCCACACGGACGCGTGACAGATGCTCTGTACAAAAATCTGCATAAAACGCCCCCAGCAATTTCTGGACCCTTTTTCAGCCCAGATCCAAGCCAGAAACACAGAATATAAGCCAGAGAATGGGGGAATCAAAAGAATAGACGGAGATGAAACTGAATAATTCATAATTTTAGGTTTTAGATGTAGTTTTTAGAGATAAAGGTTCTCTCCTCTCTGTTAGGATTTAGGATTATGATTTCTCTTATTTTTAGGATTGCTTCTACAATTACAGGTTCAATTTTCCTTTAAATTACTTTCTAGTTTTATTTATTCTATTACTTTAATTGTTATTTATCTTGTCAGATTTGGCTTATGGACCTTTCACGTTATGATTTTCTTAATTAATATATTTTGAGGTATTTCAGGTTTGATTTTTGCTTTAATTTATTTGTGAATGATTTCAATTCAATTTAGATTTATTTTTCCCTTTTGGCTTTGGTTAAGTAATTTATGATACTTGAGTTATCAAACTCAGCTGTTGATTGGAATTGGAATTCTTTGGTGGTTGATTTGTACTCCAATAACTCTAGTCTCTCCATAGGAGTGGACTAGGACCTGAAGAATCAAATTGATTCATCCACTTAACTTACCTTCGTAGTTAGAGGTTAATTGAAAGTGGGAGTTGAATCCAATTCTCTTCACACCAGATAAGGATAACTAGGATAGGACTTCAATTTCTCATACCTTGCCAAGAGATTTTATTAATTATTAATTTATTTTTCTTGTCATTTAAATTACTTTCTCCTTAATTCAGAAACCCAAAATTACACTTTTACTTATAACCAATAATAAATCATACTGCCCTGCAACTCCTTGAGAAGACGACCCGAGGTTTAAATACTTCAGTTATAAATTTTTATTGGGTTTTGTTACTTGTGACAACCAAACTTTTGTATGAAAGATTGATTGCTTGGTTCAGAAACTATACATGCAACTAGAATTTATTGTAAATTCTAAACCATCAATCTTCTGTGTCGTCAAAAATGGCACCGTTGCCGGGGAGTTGCAATTGTGTGCCTTATTATTGGTTATTGTAAATATTTTCTTTTGCTTGTTTATTTCTTTTTATTTTTCACTTTTAATTTTTATTAGTTACTATGAATTCTCACCCGTATCGCTTTGAGTTTGGTTCTAATAATGTTGAAAGGAATGGAAGCTATAACAGGAACATGCATCAAGGTCAAAAGAATCAGAGATGGACAGAGCCCTGAGGATCTGATCAACCCTTTAGGCAACAACACCTTCCAAACTACCATGGACGACGACCATTCAACATTGCATGTCAGAACAATAGTTATGATGGACCGCCTTGTAATTATCGACAAGCCCCATCATACACCTATGAACCACCTTCTCAACACAACTTTGAACCACCACACTCACAAGCCAACTACCACCATTCACCTCCATATAACCCTAACCCTTATCCACCCTAATTCCAACCTAATTACTCCCGAGAACCGCCACCTCCCTGTGCACCATGTCCATATCAATCACTCCAAGAATCAAGGGAACAACTCAAGGAAACATTTGAAAAATTTCATGCCACACTTCACCAATTGAATCAAGCGATAAATAGATTACCTTCCCGATGTTCGGATACTCAAAAAACCCTCATGGCTTCACGTGGACAGACTAATGAAGAACACAGCATGAAGGAGATACTAGAAACACCACTAGACAGTGCAGAGCATGACTTTGTACTGGAACATGTGGAGGAAGCTGAATTTATAGAAGAAGAAGAATTGGTTGAAGACTTAGGAGACGCTGAACCTTCTTGGGAAGCTAGAACTGTGGAGAATTCCGTCAAGAAATTTACAATTGATGCTGAGGAGGATAGTGCACAACCTCCAAAGCAGGAATTTTATGAAGAACAAGACGGAATAACTCAACAAGCAAGTTTCCTTGATAATAATGACCACCAGTCAACTTCTCCTAGTAATGAACTTGCATCCGCAAGTGAATTCCTTGAATTCCTTGAGATGGAAGAATCTTCCCCAAGTGAATACGAAGATGATGCAGAGGTAGATTTTTTGCAACCTCCAATTTATGACTTGAGTGATGAGGAAGATATCGAGGACTTCGATCAAGACATGGTAACAACTGAAGGAATTTAAAAAGAAGTAGAAGAATTCACAAAAGAACACGAGGGAGTAGAGCTTGCAAAACCACTGGTATTCCAAGGCCATTACCGCCCAATACAAACTTCAAGCGGGTAAAATCCTTAGCTTTTATCTTTACTTTTCCACTTGAATATGGTTTACTTGAAACAGATGGTCAGCTTAGAGCTCTTTGCGGCTTTACGAGTAAAAGGAAAATGGTTAATGCTCAAGGCTGGTATGCAAGATTCAATAAGGTTTCACACTTCAATCTGAAGTATAAGGATTGGTTTCGAGTTGAATTGAATGGGTATCGGAGAATGTTTAGCCATCTTGGTGAGAATGCAACTTCCAAACCACCTGGCAGGAAAAATATAAATCAGGACAAAGGCGGGTATAAGAGCAAGGTTTAGGATCCTGGAATCTATCCTGACATTCAACACCTCGGGAACCTAAGAACCTGTTTGAGTTTACTCAAAGGCTTTACATGCCTAGTTTGGGACCCCGGAGGCTGTTGGCATTCCAAACAGTGGTGGAGATTTTTGGATGAATTCAAGCACAAGCCACCATAGCAGGAAGCTCATCAAATGTCCAACTTAAGGACTTTAACCAAAAGTGCTAGGTGGGAGACAACCCACCATGGTATGATCGTTCCTTTTTCAATTTTATTTCGTTTTGTTTATTTTTATTTTTATTTTATTTTCATTGAACCTGGAATTATTCATAGCATCTACATTAGCATTGCATATTGCATACTGCATAATCGCATAAAAAAAATCACCCCACGCGAGTCCGCAGGCCACGCGTGGGCGTCGAATGGATATCAGCGTAAAGATCCAACGCCTAGAAAGTTGGGCTGGAATCGTGCGGCTGGTGTGCGTTCAGCACAAATCGACCCACGCGTTTGCATCCCTGACACGAACACGTCTTTTGCATTATGCACATCCCACTCGAAAGCGGAGCGACGCGTCCTCGTCGCATGGATTTCGTGGACCCCATTGGAAACAGAGAGTTGCGCCAAAACGACGCTGGAATTTTGCGTTTAGCACAATTTTCAGCGACGCGTTCGCGTGCTTCACGTGTACGCGTCCCTTACCTTTTACCCAATTCACGCGATCGCGTCAATGACGCGTTCGCGTCAACACCCTTTTCGCCCAACATCAAGCGATTGCGTGCTCCACGCATTCGCGTGGATTCAAAAACACTAAACCCCCCTTCACGCGAAACACTACCCACTCACGCGAAAACCCCCCACCCCCCATCTGCAACCTCTCTTCCTCCATCTCCCAACCACCACCCCTTCTCGCTGCCCAGACCCGGCCGCCGCACCGCCCCGACCGCCGACGCCCCCTCCTTCTTCTTTCCTTTCTTCTCCTCCCTCCCCGTCTCCCCTTTCCTCCTCCCTCCACAACCACCAAACCCCACTGCTGCTGTCCCAGCCCCGAGCCACCACCACCGCGCCGCCACCAGCCACCACAACCCAACCCTTACCCCCTTCTCTCTTTTCCCCTCTCACCCTTAACCACCCACGACCACACAGCCCCCTGCCTCCACCTCGGACCGCCGCCGCGCCACCTCCCACCGCCGCCGCGTCACCAACACCGCCACCACATTCCCACCATCTCTCTGTTCCATACTTTTATCCCTCTACGCACCAGGTTCCACCGAACACACCGATTTCGTTTTCCGATCAGTCAATTTGTTGCATATTTTACAGTTTTTGCTCGAATTAGGATAGTTAGAGATGCATGATTGTAGTGGATTTTAGGTGGTTAAATAGCTAGGATGTGGTTAGTGGATTTATGCCTGATAATTGCACTGTTTGTGCTAACTATTTTTATCCGATTTGCAATTCTGAACTTGATATGATGATGTGCTGTTCATATGTTGATGTTGCTGTTAAAACTGTTCTTTAATGTTTTTGCCGTCTGTTAATCTTTTCAGCACCATTTATTTTCATATGAACTTAATTTTTTCCGCTGTTTATTACCCGGGAACATCTAATTTTAGCCGGAATGCTGCCCAATTTTCTGCAAATTTATGGTTATATCTCCTCATGTATTGGTTTGAATACTCATTATTTTGCATTACTTGGCTATAACCAAACCAATTCATGAATGGATAGGCTACCATTCTTATTCCTTTTGGTTCTCTAACTACTACATTGCTTATTGATGATTTTATTCTCATTTTAAACTTACTTTATCTATAGGAATTATCATCAATAAAATGCTATCCTTGCTTGAATATGAGTTGTTTGTTCTTCAAGTTTGTGATTTTCTTGGTAACTAGGAAAACCATTCTCACGCCACTCACTTTAACTTCCTTTTTAACTAACTAGTTTAGCTTTCTAACTTCTCTTTCTGGTTTTTACCTAACTACTACTTCAACTTTCTAACTTAAGGCATGATTACTATTTTTCCTAATTAACTTGAAATCCACTTCTATTATATTTTGGATTGTGATTTTTACCCTCAGAATTCTAACTCGAATACACTCCAATTTATACACATATTCAACTCATTTCATGCTTTTATTGTTCTTTTTTTGCCTTTATGCTTACATTGACAAATCTTACTTGACTACTTGTTTTCCTGCTTTAGTTCTTTAATTATATCCTGCTACTTCTGCTTTTTAGGATGTCTGATCCCTAAAGAAAAGGAAAAGGCAAGGCTACCACAGCCAAACAAAAAAGAGGAGAATCTTCTACCTCTATCCTAAATCTCCTTCATGACGATTCCAGGAGGGAAAAGAACTTTACCCCGCAGGAAAAGGCCGACCAGCTCCTTAATGCCACAGATCCAATAAAATTTGCAAACAAATACTGTGAGCTCAAGTATCCAGTGTTTGCCACTGCCAGGAACCTCTACCTGGAGAAAACTCTTAAAATTCCAGAAGAACTCACCCAGTACACCTTCGAACAGCTAAAATAAAGAGGCTAGTTCTTCGTGGAAAGGAACTTGACAGAGGTTAATGCCTCCTGGGTTAGAGAATTTTATTGTAACTATTTCAAGACCTCCCTGGATGTAGTGCACCTCAGAGGGAAACAGATTCTGGTCACTGAGGAAGCTATTGAGGACATTCTCCGGCTTCAGCCTAAGTCTGATAAGCCTGACGATTACCAAAGGGATGAAGAGGATATGAGATATATGAGATTTGACTGGGACATAGTCAAGCAGAGAATAACCATTGATCCTACTGCCACATGGGTCATGGGAAAGAACACAGTGATGCCTAAGGGAATCAAGTTGAGTAATTACGTGATGCCGAGCACTCATGAGACAGAGGTGCCCACTACTATGATTACTCTCATCTGGGGTGTGATAGAGGGTAAGGACCTGTATCTTCCACCTTTCATCCGGTATTATATGGCCAGGGTCCATATCAGAGCCACTCTCCCTTTCCCTTATCTGATCACCCAGCTAGGCCGTCGAGCTGACGTGCCTTAGGAGCTGGCTGATGAGAAGCCAACTGCTGTAGACTACAAGAAGATCATTCCTCACAGCAGGACGTTTTTGGCATTAGGGTACAGACCTCCTAGTATCACTGCCTCGGGTGAGGCAGCCACATCTTCAGATGCCCCTTCTGCATCCACTGCTGTACCAGCCCCATCCACTGCACCTCCACCTGCTCCTGAGCCCATTTATCATCTGGTGCACTGCCTCTTCGCACGCCTGGATCGTATGGAGCATCGCAGCAAGCAACATGGTGCACAAAATTGCAATCATCAACAATGGCGCCAAAGACATGGTGCTCTCAAACGTGAATCACACTTTGTCACAACTTCTCACAACTAACCAACAAGTGCACTGGGTTGTCTAAGTAATAAACCTTACGTGATTAAGGGTCGATCCCACAGAGATTGTCGGCTTGAAGCAAGCTATGGTCACCTTGCAAATCTCAGTCAGGCGGATTTAAATGATTTTAGAGATTTGATAATTAAAAGATAAATAAAACGTAAAATAAAGATAGAGATACTTATGTAATTCATTAGTGAGAATTTCAGATAAGCGTATAGAGTTGCTTAATTCCTCCTGAATCTCTACTTTCCCACTGCTTTCATCCAATCCTTCATACTCCTTTCCATGGCAAGCTGTATGTTGGGCATCACCATTGTCAATGGCTACATCCCGTCCTCTCTGTGAAAATGGTCCAATGCACTGTCACTGCATGGCTAATCATCTGTCGGTTCTCGATTATACTGGAATAGGATTTACTATCCTTTTACGTCTGTCACTACGCCCAGCACTCGCGAGTTTGAAGCTCGTCACAGCCATCCCTTCCCAGATCCTACTCGGAATACCACAGACAAGGTTTAGACTTTCTGGATCTCAGAAATGGGTATCCATTGGTTCTAACTTATACCACGAAGACTCTAATATCTCGGACTTAGTCACCTGTATTAGATATCTAAGAGATACTAATTCTGTCTCGTCTTCATGTAGAACGGAAGTGGTTGTCAGGCACGCGTTCATAGGTGAGAATGGTGATGAGCATCACATAATCATCACATTCATCATGTTCTTGGGTGCGAATGAATATCTTAGAATAGGAATAAGCTTGAATTGAATAGAAAAACAATAGTACTTTGCATTAATACTCAAGGAACAGCAGAGCTCCACACCTTAATCTATGGTGTGTAGAAACTCTACCGTTAAAAATACATAAATGATAATGGAGTTCATTGGTCTCGGCCCCATAGGGGAACCGGAGCAACCAAGACTTCGAATACAATAATAAAAATTCCTATTTATACTAAACTAGTTACTAGGGTTTACAGAAATGAGTAATTGATGCAGAAATCCACTTCTGGGCCCACATGGTGTGTGCTTGGGCTGAGCATTCAGCTTTACACGTGTAGAGACTTCTCTTGGAGTTGAACGCCAGTTTGTAACCTGTTTCTGGCATTTAATTCCACTTTGCAACCTATTTCTGGCGTTTAACTCCAGAATGCAGCATGGAACTGGCGTTGAATGCCAGTTTGCGTCATCTAAGCTCGAGCAAAGTATAGACTATTAGATATTGCTGGAAAGCACTGGATGTCTACTTTCCAACGCAATTGAGAGCCCGCCATTTAGAGTTCTGTAGCTCCAGAAAATCTACTTTGAGTGCAGGGAGGTCAGAATCCAACAGCATTTGCAGTCCTTCTTCAACCTCTGAATCTGATTTTTGCTCAAGTCCCTCAATTTCAGCCAGAAAATACTTGAAATCACAGAAAAACACACAAATTCATAGTAAAGTCTAGAAATGTGATTTTTATTTAAAAACCAATAAAAATATACTAAAAACTAACTGAATCATACTGAAAATCATGTAAAAACAATGCCAAAAAACGTATAAATTATCCGCTCATCACAACACCAAACTTAAATTGTTCCTTGTCCCCAAGCAACTAAAAATCAAATAGGATAAAAAGAAGAGAATATACTATGAATTCCAAAATATCAATGAAACTTAGCTCCAATCAGATGAGCGGGACTTGTAGCTTTTTGCCTCTTGAATAGTTTTGGCATCTCACTTTATCCTTTGAATTTTAGAATGATTGGCATCTATAGGAATTTAGAATTCAGATAGTGTTATTGATTCTCCTAGTTCAGTATATTGATTCTTGAACACAGCTACTTTATGAGTCTTGGCCGTGGCCCTAAGCACTTTGTTTTCCAGTATTACCACCGGATACATAAATGCCACAGACACATAACTAGGTGAACCTTTTCAGATTGTGACTCAGCTTTGCTAAAGTCCCCAATTAGAGGTGTCCAGGGTTCTTAAGCACACTCTTTTTTTGCTTTGGACCTTGACTTTAACTGCTCAGTCTCAAGTTTTCACTTGACACCTACACGCCACAAGCACATGGTTAGGGACAGCTTGGTTTAGCCGCTTAGACCAGGATTTTATTCCTTTAGGCCCTCCTATCCACTGATGCTCAAAGCCTTGGATCCTTTTTATTAACTTTGCCTTTTGGTTTTAAGGGCTATTGGATTTTTGCTCTTGCCTCTTAGTTTAAAGAGCTTTTGGCTTTTTCTGCTTGCTTTTTCTTTTTCTTTTTTTTTCGTTTTTTTTTTTTTGCAAGCTTTGTTCTTCACTGCTTTTTCTTGCTTCAGGAATCATTTTTATGATTTTTCAGATTATCAGATAACATGTCTCCTTTTTCATCATTCTTCAAGAGCCAACATAATTAACATTCATAAACACCAATTTCAAAAGACATATGCACTGTTTAATCATTCATTCAGAAAATAAAAAGTATTGTCACCACATCAAAATAATTAAACTAGTTTCAAGGATGAATTCGAAACCCTGTACTTCTTGTCCTTTTGTAATTAAAACATTTTTCATTTAAGAGAGGTGATGGATTCATAGGACATTCACAACTTTAAGGCATAGACACTTAGACACTAGTGATCATGTAGTAAAGACACAAACATAAATAAAACATGAAGCTCAAAAAATCGAAAAACAGTAAAATAAATAAACAAGGAGATTAAGGAATGAGTCCACCTTAGTGAGGGTGGCGTCTTCCTCTTCTTGAAGAACCAATGGTACTTTTGAGCTCCTCTATGTCTCTTCCTTGCCTTTGTTGCTCCTCCCTCACAGCTCTTTGATCTTCTCTTATTTCATGAAGGATGATGGAGTGCTCTTGATTCTCCACCCTTAGTTGTCCCATGTTGGAACTTAATTCTCCTAGGGATGATGGAGTGCATCCCATGAGGCATCTCAGGAATTTCATGGTGAGGAATTTCCTCATGCTCTTGTTGCGGTCCATGATCTCTTGTTTGCTCCATCCTTTTCTTACTGATGGCCTTGTCCTCTTCAATGAGGATGTTTCCCTCTATGTCAATTCCAGCCGAATTGCAGAGGTGGCAGATGAGGTGAGAAAAGGCTAACCTTGCCAAAGTAGAGGACTTGTCAGCCACCTTGTAGAGTTCTTGAGGTATAATCTCATGAACTTCCACTTCCTCCCCAATCATGATACTATGGATCATGATGGCCCGGTCTACAGTAACTTCAGACCGGTTGCTAGTAGGAATGATTGAGCGTTGAATAAACTCCAACCATCCTCTAGCTACAGCCTTAAGGTCCAGTCTTCTTAATTGAACCGGCTTGCCTCTTGAGTCAACCTTCCATTGAGCTCCTTCTACACATATGTCCATGAGGACTTGGTCCAACCTTTGATCAAAGTTGACCCTTCTAGTGTAGGGGCGTGCGCTTTCTTCCATCATTGGCAAGTTGAACGCCAGCCTTACATTTTTCGGACTGAAATCTAATTATTTCCCCCGAACCATGGTAAGCCAATGCTTTGGATTCGGGTTCACACTTTGATCATGGTTCCTAGTGATCCATGCATTTTCATAGAACTCTTGAACCATTAACATCCCGACTTGTTGAATGGGGCTGGTGAGAACTTCCCAACCTCTTCTTTGGATCTCAAGTCGGATCTCTGGATACTCATTCTTTTTGAGCTTGAAAGGAACCTCAGGGATCACTTTCTTCTTGGCCACAACCTCATAGAAGTGGTCTTGATAGACCTTTGAGATGAATCTCTCCATCTCCCATGACTCAGAGGTGGAAGCAATTGCCTTCCCTTTCCTCTTTCTTGAGGATTCTCTGGCCTTAGGTGCCATTGATGGTTATGGAAAAACAAATAGCTATGCTTTTACCACACCAAAATTAAAATGTTTGCTCGTCCCCGAGCAAAAGAAAAAAGAAAGAAGGAGAAGAAGAAGAAAAATGGAGGAGATGGAGGGAGAAGGTGTATTCAGCCAAGGGGAGAAGAAAGGGTTGTGGTGTGTGAAAATGAAGAAGGAGTGAGGGGTTTATATAGGAGTGGGGGAGGGATTAGGGTTCAGCCATTAGGGTTGGGTTTGGGAGGGAAAAGAGTTTGAATTTTGTAGGTAGGTGGGGTTTATGGGGAAGAGTAGATGGATGTGAATGGTGAAGAGGTGATGGGGAAGAGTGATTAAGGTGATTGGTGAAGGGTATTTGGGGAAGAGAGATATAAAGAAGGTGTGAAAAGGAGAAAAGAAGGTGGTGGAGATCCTGTGGGGTCCACAGATCCAGTGGGGCCAAGGACTTAACATACCTGCTCCAATTAGGCGTGTAAAATGTCCTTGCTGTGAAATTCTGGCATTTAACGCCAGACTGCTGCTTGTTTCGGGCGTTAAACGCCCAAATATAGCCTTTTTCTGGCGTTTAACACTAGGCAGATGCTTGTTTCTGGCGTTAAACGCCAGCTTGGTGCTTGTTTCTGGCATTAAACGCCAGACAAATGCTTATTTCTGGCGTTTAAACGCCAGAATGCTCCTCCTCCAGGGTGTGCTATTTTTCATTTTATTTTTCATTCTATTTTTTATTTTTCAGTAGTTTTTGTGACTTCACATGATCATCAACCTAAAGAAAACATAAAATAACAATACAAAATAAATAAATATAATTAGATAATATTGGGTTGCCTCCCAACAAGCGCTTCTTTAATGTCAATAGCTTGACAGTGAGCTCTCATGGAGCCTCACAGATGTGCAGAGCATTGTTGGGACCTCCCAACACCAAACATAGAGTTTGAATGTGGGGGTTCAACACCAAACTTAGAGTTTGGTTGTGGCCTCCTGATGAGGGGATAATTTATACGCTTTTTGACATTGTTTTTAGTATGTTTTTAGTAGGATCTAGTTACTTTTAGGGATGTTTCCATTAGTTTTTATGTTAAATTCATATTTCTGGACTTTACTATGAGTTTGTGTGTTTTTCTGTGATTTCAGGTATTTTCTGGCTGAAATTGAGGAACTTGAGCAGAAATCAGATTCAGAGGTTGAAGAAGGACTGCTGATGCTGTTGGATTCTGACCTCCCTGCACTCAACATCGATTTTCTGGAGCTACAGAACTCAAAATGGCGCGCTTCCAATTGCGTTGGAAATTAGACATCTAGGGCTTTCCAGCAATATATAATAGTCCATACTTTGGCCAAGAATAGAGGACGTAAACTGGCGTCCAACACCAGCTTTCTACCCAAATCTGGTGTCCAGCGCCAGAAAAGGAGCCAAAACCAGAGTTGAACGCCCAAACTGGCACAAAAGCTGGCGTTCAACTCCAAGAAAGACCTCTACACGTGCAACATTTAGGCTCAGCCCAAACACACACCAAGTGGGCCCCGAAAGTGGATTTATGCATCAATTACTTACTTATGTAAACCCTAGTGACTAGTTTATTATAAATAGGACCTTTTACTATTGTATTAGACATCTTTGAACGCATTGTTCTTAGACCATGGGGGCTGCCCACACGGCCATGCCTGGACCTTCACTTATGTATTTTCATACGGTAGAGTTTCTACACTTCATAGATTAAGGTGTGGAGCTCTGCTGTTCCTCGAAGATTAATGCAAAGTACTACTGTTTTCTATTCAATTCATCTTATTTCGCTTCTAAGATATCCATTTGCACCCAAGAACGTGATGAAGGTGATGATTATGTGTGACGCTCATCACCATTCTCCCCTATGAACACGTGCCTGACAAACACTTCCGTTCTACATGAAATAAGCTAGAATGAATATCTCTTAGATCTCTTAACCGGAATCTTCGTGGCGTAAGCTAGAATGATGGCGGCATTCAAGAGGATCCGGAAAGTCTAAACCTTGTCTGTGGTATTCCGAGTAGGATTCAATGATTGAATGACTGTGACGAGCTTCAAACTCGCGATTGTTGGGCGTTAGTGACAAACGCAAAAGGAGGGTGAATCCTATTCCAGCATGATCGAGAACCGACAGATGATTAGCCGTGCTGTGATAGAGCATGTGAGCATATTTTTCACTGAGAGGAGGGGATGTAGCCACTGACAACGGTGGTGCCCTTGCATAAAGCCAGCCATGGAAAGGAGTAAGACTGATTGGATGAAGATAGCAGGAAAGCAGAGGTTCAGAAGAACGAAAAGCATCTCCATTCGCTTATCTGAAATTCCTACCAATGATTTACATAAGTACTTCTATCCCTATTCTATTAATTATTATTCGAAAACACCATTATCAATTTATATCTGCCTAACTGAGATTTGCAAGGTGACCATAGCTTGCTTCATACCAACAATCTCCGTGGGATTCAACCCTTACTCACGTAAGGTATTACTTGGACGACCCAGTGCACTTGCTGGTTAGTTGTATCGAAGTTGTGAACCATGGTATTAGCACCATGTTCTTGGCGCCACTGCCAGGGAAAGAAAGAGCCATGAATTTTACATAATTAAAGTGTAATCACGATTACGCGTACCAAGTTGCTCACGTTGCCAGGGATTGTTTGAGCCTGGACATCACAATTTCATGCACCAAGTTTTTGGCGCCGTTGCCGGGGACTTAATTGTTCCTGTTTGGCGCCAAGAATCGTCTGAGATCCCAATCCCGGCAACAACACCAAGTTTTTGGCACCGTTGCCGGGGATTGTTTGAGTTTGGACAACTGACGGTTCATCCTGTTGCTCAGATTAGGTAATTTTCTTTTTGTTTTCTTTTCAAAAATTTTTCAAAAATATTTCAAAAATTCTTCTTTTGTTTTCGAAAAAAAAATGTTTTCAAAAAAAAAAAAATATATATATATATATATATATATATATATATATATATATTTTTATTCAAAATTTTTAAGAATGAATTCTGGTGTTTCATGAAGCATGTGAAGCCTGGCTGGCTGTAAAGCCATGTCTAAATTCTTTTGGACTGAGGCTTCCAAACCATCAGCATAGAGGCAAGTTACTTCGATAAGTAATGAGCAGTATATTCTCTTATGTTACATGCTGAAGCTTGGCTGGCCATTGGCCATGTCTAGTGTTTTGGACCGGAGCTTTCATTGAAAGCTTGGCTGGCTAGTGAGCCATGTCTAATTCCTGGACTGAAGCTTTAGACTAACAATGCAAGATTTCTGGAATTCATATTAAAAATTTTAGAATCCTTATTTTTCTTTTGCAAAATAATTTTCGAAAAAATCCAAAAAAATTAGAAAATCATAAAAATCAAAAATATTTTTTGTGTTTCTTGTTTGAGTCATGAGTCATGTCATAAGTTTGGTGTCAATTGCATGTGCATCTTGCATTTTTCAAAAATTCTCATGCATTCATAGTGTTCTTCATGAGCTTCAAGTTGTTCTTGGTAAGTCTTCTTGTTTGATCTTTGCATTTGCATGTTTTGTATCTTTTCTTGTTTTTCATATGCATTCTTGAATTCTTAGTGTCTAAGCATTAAAGAATTCTAAGTTTGGTGTCTTGCATGTTTTCTTTGCATAAAAAATTTTTCAAAAATGTGTTCTTGATGTTCATCATGATCTTCATAGTGTTCTTGGTGTTCATCTTGACATTCATAGCATTCTTGCATGCATCACATGTTTTGATCTAAAAATTTCATGCATTGCATAATTTTCATGTTTTTCACTCTCATCAAAAAATTCAAAAATCAAAAAAATATCTTCCCCTTTTTCTCTCATAAATTCGAAAATTTGGATTGACTTTTTTAAAAATTTTTAAAATCTAGTTGTTTTTATGAGTCAAATCAAATTTTCAAATTAAAAATCTTATCTTTTTCAAAAATCTTTTTCAAAAATCAAATCTTTTTCATTTTTCTTAGTTATTTTCGAAAATTCCAAAAATCTTTTTCAAAAATCTTTTTCTTATTTTTATATCAAATTTTCGAAAATAACAATAACAATTAATGTTTTGATTCAAAAATTTCAAGTTTGTTACTTGCTTGTTAAGAAAGGTTCAAACTTTGAGTTCTAGAATCATATCTTGTGATTTTAAAAATAAAATATTTTTCAAAAACTAATTTCTATCATATCTTTTCAAAAATATCTTCTTATCTTATCTTTTTCAAAATATGATTTCAAAATATCTTTTCTAACTTCCTAACTTCTTACCTTTTCAAAATTTGTTTCAACTAACTAACTAACTTTTTGTTTGTTTCTTATCTTTTTCAAAACCACCTAACTAACTCTCTCTCTCTCTAATTTTCGAAAATATATCCCCTCTTTTTCAAAAATTTCTTTTTTATTAACTAATTATTTTGAAAAAAAAAATTTTCGAAAAAAAATACTAACCTTTTTCAAAAACTATTTTCGAAAATCACTAACTCTTTTTCAAAAATTATTTTCGAAAATTCTCCCTCTCCCATCTTATTCTATTTATTTATTCATTTACTAACATCTCATCTCACATCTCTGCCCTCCTCACAGTTGTGTTTCTTTCTTTACATCACAATCTTTGTCTACCTCTTTTCTTCCACTCACAAAGGGATCCCTATACTGCGGTATAAAGGATCCATATTATTATTATTATTTTTTTTTGTGTGCCCTCTTCTTTGTCATATGAGCAGGAGCAAGGACAAGAACATTCTTGTTGAAGCAGATCCAGAACCTGAAAGGACTCTGAAGAGAAAATTAAGAGAAGCTAAATTACAACAATCCAGAGATAACCTTTCAGAAATTTTCGAACAGGAAGAGGATATGGCAGCCGAAAATAATAATAATGCAAGGAGAATGCTTGGTGACTTTACTGCACCTAATTCCAATTTACATGGAAGAAGCATCTCCATTCCTGCCATTGGAGCAAACAACTTTGAGCTGAAACCTCAATTTGTTTCTCTGATGCAGCAGAACTACAAGTTTCATGGACTTCCATCTGAAGATCCTTTTCAGTTCTTAACTGAATTCTTGTAGATCTGTGATACTGTTAAGACTAATGGAGTAGATCCTGAAGTCTACAGGCTCATGCTTTTCCCATTTGCTATAAGAGACAGAGCTAGAATATGGTTGAACTCTCAACCTAAAGATAGCCTGAACTCTTGGGATAAGCTGGTCAAGGCTTTCTTAGCCAAGTTCTTTCCTCCTCAAATGCTGAGCAAGCTTATAGTGGATGTTCAAACCTTCAGATAGAAAGAAGGTGAATCCCTCTATGAAGCTTGGGAGAGATACAAAGGACTGACCAAAAAGTGTCCTTCTGACATGCTTTCAGAATGGACCATCCTGGATATATTCTATGATGGTCTGTCTGAGTTATCAAAGATGTCACTGGACACTTCTGCAGGTGGATCCATTCACCTAAAGAAAACACCTGCAGAAGCTCAAGAACTCATTGACATGGTTGCTAATAACCAGTTCATGTACACTTCTGAAAGGAATCCTGTGAATAATGGGACGCCTATGAAGAAGGGAGTTCTTGAAGTTGATACTCTGAATGCCATATTGGCTCAGAATAAAATATTGACTCAGCAAGTCAATATGATCTCTCAGAGTCTGCATGGAATGCAAGCTGTATCCAACAGTACTCAAGAGGCATCTTCTGAAGAAGAAGCTTATGATCCTGAAAACCCTGCAATAGCAGAGGTGAATTACTTAGGTGAACCTTATGGAAACACCTATAACTCATCATGGAGAAATCATCCAAATTTCTCATGGAAGGATCAAAAGCCTCAACAAGGCTTTAATAATTGTGGAAGAAACAGGTTTAACAATAATAAACCTTTTCCATCATCCACTCAGCAACAGACAGAGAACTTTGAACAAAATGCTTCTAATTTAGCAAATCTAGTCTCTGATCTATCCAAGGCCACTGTGAGCTTCATGAATGAAACAAGGTCTTCCATTAGAAATTTGGAAGCACAAGTGGGCCAGCTGAGTAAAAAGATCACTGAAATCCCTCCCAGTACTCTCCCAAGCAATACAGAAGAGAATCCAAAAGGAGAGTGCAAGGCCATTGACATAAGCAAAATGGCCGAACCCAATGAGGGAGAGGAGGACGTGAATCCCAAGGAGGAAGACCTCATGGGACGTCCAGTGACCAATAAGGAGTTTCCCTCTGAGGAACCAAAGGAATCTGAGACTCATCTAGAGAACATAGAGATTCCATTGAACCTCCTTATGCCCTTCATGAGCTCTGATGAGTATTCCTCTTCTGAAGAGAATGAGGATGTTACTGAAGAGCAAACTGCCAAGTTTCTTGGTGCAATCATGAAGCTGAATGCCAAATTATTTGGCATTGATACTTGGGAAGTTGAACCTCCCTTGTTCATTAATGAACTGAGTGATCTGGATCAACTGACATTGCCTCAGAAGAGACAGGATCCTGGAAAGTTCATAATACCCTGTACCATAGGCACTATGATCTTTAAAGCTCTGTGTGACCTTGGTTCAGGAATAAACCTCATGCCCCTCTCTGTAATAGAGAAACTGGGAATCTATGGGGTGCAAGCTGCTAGAATCTCATTAGAGATGGCAGATAATTCAAGAAAACAGGCTTATGGACAAGTAGAGGACGTGTTAGTAAAGGTTGAAGGCCTTTACATCCCTGCTGATTTCATAGTCCTGGATACTGGAAAGGAAGAGGATGAATCCATCATCCTAGGAAGACCTTTCCTGGCCACAGCAAGAGCTGTGATTGATGTTGACAGAGGTGAAATAGTTCTTCAATGGAATGAGGACTCCCTTGTGTTTAAAACTCAAGGATCTCCCTCTGCAACCATGGAGAGGAAGCATGAAAAGCTTCTCTCAAAGCAGAGTCAACCCAAGCCCCCACAGTCAAACTCTAAGTTTGGTGTTGGGAGGCCACAACCAAACTCTAAGTTTGGTGATGAACTCCCATATCCAAACTCTAAGTTTGGTGTTGGAGAGTCTCAACAATGCTCTGAACATCTGTAAGGCTCCATGAGAGCCCACTGTCAAGCTATTGACATTAAAGAAGCGCTTGTTGGGAGGCAACCCAATGTTTATTTATCTAACTCTATAATTCTTGTTTTTCATGTTTTCTTAGGTTCATGATCATGTGGAGTCACAAAATAAATATAAAAATTGAAAACGGAATCAAAAACAGCAGAAGAAAAATCACACCCTGGAGGAGCATCTGCCTGGCGTTCAACGCCAGAACAGAGCATGGTTCTGGCGCTGAACGCCCAAAATGGGCAGCATCCTGGCGCTGAACGCCCAGAACAAGCATGGTTCTGGCGTTCAACGCTAGAAATGGCAGCAAATGGGCGTTGAACGCCCAAAATGGGCACCAACCTGGTGCTGAACGCCCAGAGTTATGTGCAAGGGCATTTTACATGCCTAAATTGGTGCAGGGATGTAAATGCCTTGACACCTCAGGATCTGTGGATCCCACAGGATCATCTCAGGATCTGTAGACCCCACAGGATCACCTCAAGATCTGTGGACCCCACAGGATCCCCACCTACCTCATCATCTCTTTTCCCATTCATGATCATCCCTTCTGTTTTCCATTTACCACTCACATTCATACACCCACTACCTTTAAAATTCAACATCTCTCTCCCACCCACTCCCACCCATATGGCCGAATACTCACATCCATCTATCTCCTCCATATCTTCTTCTTCTTCTTCTATTCTTTCTTCTTTTGCTCGAGGGCGAGCAACATTCTAAGTTTGGTGTGGTAAAAGCATAGCTTTTTTGTTTTTTTTTCATAACCATTGATGGCACCTAAGGCCAGAGAAACCTCTAGAAAGAGGAAAGGGAAGACAAAAGCTTCCATCAAGGGTCTATAGCTCAGTGGTAGAACATTTGACTGCAAATCAAGAGATCCCTGAGATACCTCAGGGGATACATTTTCTTCCACACAATTATTGGAAGCAACTAAGGGTAGAACATCAAGAGCACTCCATCATGCTCCATGAAATAAGAGAAGATCAAAAAGCAATGAGGGAGGAGCAACAAAGACAAGGAAGAGACATAGAAGAGCTCAAGGACATCATTGGTTCCTCAAGAAGGAAACGCCACCATCACTAAGGTGGATTCATTCCTTGTTCTTATTTCTTCAGTTTTTCGTTTTCTATGTTATGTGCTTATCTATGTTTGTGTCTTCATTACATGATCATTAGTAGTTAGTAACTATGTCTTAAAAGTTATGAATGTCTTATGAATCCATCACCTCTCTTAAAATAAAATCTGTTTTAATTCAAAAGAACAAGAAGTACATGAGTTTTGAATTTATCCTTGAACTTAGCTTAATTATATTGATGTGGTGACAATGCTTCTTATTTTCTGAATGTATGCTTGAACAGTGCATATGTCTTTTGAAGTTGTTGTTTAAGAATGTTAAATATGTTGGCTCTTGAAAGAATGATGACTAGGAGACATGTTATTTGATAATCTGAAAAATCATAAAAATGATTCTTGAAGCAAGAAAAAGCAGCAAAGAACAAAGCTTGCAGAAAAAAAAAAGAGAAAAGAAAGAAAAATAGGCGAAAAAAAATTAATAGAAAGAAAAGCAAGCAGAAAAAGCCAAAAGCTCTTAAAACCAAGAGGCAAGAGCAAAAAGCCAATAACCCTTAAAACCAAAAGACAAGGGCAAATAAAAAGGATCCCAAGGCTTTGAGCATCAGTGGATAGGAGGGCCTAAAGGAATAAAATCCTGGTCTAAGCGGCTAAACCAAGCTGTCCCTAACCATGTGCTTGTGGCGTGTAGGTGTCAAGTGAAAACTTGAGACTGAGCAGTTAAAGTCAAGGTCCAAAGCAAAAAAAAAAAAAAAGAGAGTGTGCTTAAGAACCCTGGACACCTCTAATTGGGGACTTTTGCAAAGCTGAGTCACAATCTGAAAAGGTTCACCCAATTATGTGTCTGTGGCATTTATGTATCCAGTGGTAATACTGGAAAACAAAGTGCTTAGGGCCACGGCCAAGACTCATAAAGAAGCTGTGTTCAAGAATCATCATACTGAACTAGGAGAATCAATAACACCATCTGATCTCTGAGTTCCTATAGATGCCAATCATTCTGAACCTCAATGGATAAAGTGAGATGCCAAAACTATTCAAGAGGCAAAAAGCTATAAGTCCCGCTCATATGATTGCAGCTATGTTTCATTGATAGTTTGGAATTTATAGTATATTCTCTTCTTTTTATCCTATTTGATTTTCAGTTGCTTGGGGACAAGCAACAATTTAAGTTTGGTGTTGTGATGAGCGGATAATTTATACGCTTTTTGACATTGTTTTTAGTATGTTTTTAGTAGGATCTAGTTACTTTTAGGGATGTTTTCATTAGTTTTTATGTTAAATTCACATTTCTGGACTTTACTATGAGTTTGTGTTTTTTTCTGTGATTTCAGGTATTTTCTGGCTGAAATTGAGGAACTTGAGCAGAAATCAGATTCAGAGGTTGAAGAAGGACTGCTGATGCTGTTGGATTCTGACCTCCCTGCACTCAAAATGGATTTTCTGGAGCTAGATAACTCTAAATGGTGCGCTTCTAATTGCGTTGGAAAGTAGACATCCAGGGCTTTCCAGCAATGTATAATAGTCCATACTTTGGCCAAGAATAGACGACGTAAACTGGCGTCCAACGCCAGCTTTCTACCCAAATCTGACGTGCAGCGCCAGAAAAGGAGCCAAAACCAGAGTTGAACGCCCAAACTGGCACAAAAGCTGGCGTTCAACTCCAAGAAGGACCTCTACACGTGCAACATTCAGGCTCAGCCCAAACACACACCAATTGGGCCCCGGAAGTGGATTTATGCATCAATTACTTACTTATGTAAACCCTAGTGACTAGTTTATTATAAATAGGACCTTTTACTATTGTATTAGACATCTTTGAACGCATTGTTCTTAGACCATGGGGGCTGGCCACACGGCCATGCCTGGACCTTCACTTATGTATTTTCATACGGTAGAGTTTCTACACTTCATTGATTTTGTGTGACGCTCATCACCATTCTCCCCTATGAACACGTGCCTGACAAACACTTCCGTTCTACATGGAATAAGCTAGAATGAATATCTCTTAGATCTCTTAACCGGAATCTTCGTGGCGTAAGCTAGAATGATGGCGGCATTCAAGAGGATCCGGAAAGTCTAAACCTTGTCTGTGGTATTCCGAGTAGGATTCAATGATTGAATGACTGTGACGAGCTTCAAACTCGCGATTGTTGGGCGTTAGTGACAAACGCAAAAGGAGTGTGAATCCTATTCCAGCATGATCGAGAACCGACAGATGATTAGCCGTGCTGTGACAGAGCATGTGAGCATATTTTTCACTGAAAGGAGGGGATGTAGCCACTGACAACGGTGATGCCCTTGCATAAAGCCAGCCATGGAAAGGAGTAAGACTGATTGGATGAAGATAGCAGGAAAGCAGAGGTTCAGAAGAACGAAAAGCATCTCCATTCGCTTATCTGAAATTCCTACCAATGATTTACATAAGTACTTCTATCCCTATTCTATTAATTATTATTCGAAAACACCATTATCAATTTATATCTGCCTAACTGAGATTTGTAAGGTGACCATAGCTTGCTTCATACCAACAATCTCCGTGGGATTCGACCCTTACTCACGTAAGGTATTACTTGGACGACCCAGTGCACTTGCTGGTTAGTTGTATCGAAGTTGTGAACCATGGTATTGGACCATGTTCTTGGCGCCACTGCCAGGGAAAGAAAGAGCCATGAATTTTACATAATTAAAGTGTAATCACGATTACGCGTACCAAGTTGCTCACGTTGCCAGGGATTGTTTGAGCCTAGACATCACAATTTCATGCACCACCTCCCAACACCAAACTTAGAGTTTGACTGTGGGGGCTTTGGTTGACTCTACAGTGAGAGAAACTTTTCATGCTTCTTCTCCATGGTTACAGAAGGAGATCCTTGAGTTTTAAACACAAGGTTGTCCTTATTCAGTTAAAGGATTAACTCTCCTCTGTCCACATCAATCACATCTCTTGCTGTGGCTAAGAAGGGTCTTCCAAGGATGATGGATTCATCCTCATCCTTCCCAGTGTCTAGGATTATGAAATCAGAAGGGATGTAAAGGCCTTCAACCCTTACTAACACGTCCTCTACCAGTCCATAAGCCTGTTTTCTTGAGTTGTCTGCCATCTCAAATGAGATTCTGGTAGCTTACACCTCAAAGATCCCAAGTTTCTCTATTACTGAGAGTGGCATTAAGTTTATTCCTGACCCCAGGTCACACAGAGCCTTCCCAAAGGTCATGGTGCCTATGGTACAGGGTATTAAGAATTTGCCATGATCCTGTTTCTTTTGAGGTAATTTCTGCCTATCCAATGCATTTAGTTCATTGGTGAGCAAGGGAGGTTCATCTTCCCAAGTCTCATTGCCAAATAATTTGGCATTCAGCTTCATGATTGCACCAAGGTACTTAGCAACTTGCTCTTTAGTGACATCTTCATTCTCTTTAGAAGAAGAATACTCATCAGAGCTCATGAAGGGCAGAAGGAGGTTCAATAGAATCTCTATGGTCTCTAGATGAGCCTCAGATTCATTTGGTTCCTCAAAGGAAAATTCCTTATTGGTCACTGAACGTCCCAGGAGGTCTTCCTCACTAGGATTCACGTCCTCCTCCTCCCTTGTAGGTTCAGCCATGATGGTCAAATCAATGGCCTTGCACTCTCTCTTTAGATTTTCTTCTGTATTGCTTGGGAGAGTACTAGGAGGAGTTTCAGTGACTCTTTTACTCAGCTGGCCCACTTGTGCCTCCAGATTTCTAATGGAGGACCTTCTTTCATTCATGAAACTCACAGTGGCCTTAGATAGATCAGAGACTATATTTGCTAAGCTAGATGGGTTCTGCTCAGAATTCTCTGTCTGTTGCTGAGTGGATGATGGAAAAGGTTTGCTATTGCTAAACCTGTTTTGTCCACCATTATTAAAGCCTTGTTGAGGCTTTTGTTGATCCTTCCATGAGAAATTTGGATTATTTCTCCATGAGGGATTATAGGTGTTTCCATAGGGTTTACCCATGTAATTCACCTCTACTATTGCAAGGTTCTCAGGATCATAAGCTTCTTCTTCAGAAGATGCCTCTTTAGTACTGTTGGATGATTCCTTCAATCCATTCAGACTCTAAGAGATCATATTGACTTGCTGAGTTAATATTTTATTCTGAGCCAATATGGCATTCAGAGTATCAATTTCAAGAACTCCCTTCCTCATAGGCGTCCCATTACTCACAAGATTCCTTTCAGAAGTGTACATGAACTGGTTATTTGCAACCATGTCAATGAGTTCTTGAGCTTCTGCAGGTGTTTTCTTTAGGTGAATGGATCCACCTGCAGAATGGTCCAATGACATTTTAGATAATTCAGATAGACCATCATAGAATATATCCAGGATGGTCCATTCTGAAAGCATGTCAGAAGGACACTTTTTGGTCAGTTCTTTGTATATCTCCCAAGCTTTATAGAGGGACTCACCTTCTTTCTGTTTGATGGTTTGAACATCCACTCTAAGCTTACTAAGCTTTTGAGGAGGAAAGAACTTGGCTAAGAAAGCCGTGACCAGCTTATCCCAAGAGTTCAGGCTGTCTTTAGGTTGAGAGTCTAACCATATTCTAGCTCTGTCTCTTACAGCAAACGGGAAAAGCATAAGCTTGTAGACCTCGGGATCAACCCCATTGGTCTTAACAGTATCACAGATTTGTAAGAATTCAGTTAAGAACTGAAAAGGATCTTCTGATGGAAGTCCATGAAACTTGCAATTCTGTTGCATCAGAGAAACTAATTGAGGTTTCAGCTCAAAATTATTTGCTCCAATGGCAGGGATTGAGATGCTTCTTCCATGTAAATTAGAATTTGGTGCAGTAAAGTCACCAAGCATCTTCCTTGCATTGTTATTATTTTCGGTTATGTCTCCTTCTTGTTCGAAAATTTCTATCAGATTTTCTCCAGAGAGTTGTGCTTTAGCTTCCCTTAGCTTCCTCTTCAGAGTCCTTTCAGGTTCAGGATCAGCTTTAACAAGAATGTTCTTATCCTTGTTCCTGCTCATATGAAAAAGAAGAAAACAGAAAATATGGAATCCTCTATGTCACAGTATAGAGATTCCTTATAAGAGAATAATGGAGGAAGGAAAAGATAAGAATCCGAACACAAGGGAGAGGAATGAGTTCGAATTCTTGGGTGAAAGAGGGGTGTTAGTAGATGAATAAATAAACAGAAGGGGATGAGAGATGAGAGAATTCAAAAATTAAATAAATTAAAATAAAGGAATTTTTGTTTTTAAATTGAATTTAAAATAAAAATTTGAAAATTTAAAAAGAAAAAATAAAATTAGAGAGAGAGTTAGTTAGGTAGTTTTGAAAAAGATAAGAATCAAACAAAAAGTTAAGTGGTTAATTGAAAAAGATTTGAAAATTAAATTTTGAAAAGATAAGAAGTTAGAAAAGATTTTGAAATTAATTTAAAAAAAGATGTGATTGGAATTTATTTTGAAAAAAGTTTGAAAAAGAGATTTAAAAAGATTTGATTTTGAAAATTAACGTTGATTACTTGACTAACAAGAAACAAAAAGATATGATTTAAAATTTAAAAATTGAACCTTTCTTACTAGGCAAGTAACAAACTTAAAATTTTTTGAATCAATCACATTAATTGTTAGTAAAGATTTTAAAATTATGAAACAAAATAAGAAAAGGATTTACGAAAATCAATTTGAAATTTTCGAAAATCATAAAAGAAAAATGAAAAAGATTTTATTTTTGAAAAAGATTTGAAAAAGATAGAATTTTTAAATTGAAAATTTGATTTGACTCATAAGAAACAACTAGATTTTAAAGATTTTTTGAAAAAGTCAACTCAAATTTTTGAATTTTATGAGATGAAAAAGGGAAAGATATTTTTTTTATTTTTGAATTTTTAATGATGAAAGAAAAAAACAATAAAAAGACTCAATGCATGAAAGTTTTGGATCAAAACAAATGATGCATGCAAGAACACTATGAATGTCAAGATGAACACCAAGAACACTTTGAATGTCAAGATGAACACTTTGAACTTATTTTTGAAAATTTTTAAGAAAAGAAAAACATGCAGGACACCAAACTTAAAGATTTTTCATGTATAGACACTAATAAATTTAAAATGCATATGAAAAACAAGAAAAGACACAAAACATGAAAATGCAAAGATCAAACAAAGAAATTCATCAAGAACAACTTGAAGATTATGAAGAATACCATGCATGAGTTTCGAAAATTTTAAGAAAAATTAAAAGTATGCAATTGACACCAAACTTACAATGTGACACAAGACTCAAACAAGAAGCATCAAATTATTTTTGATTTTATGATTTTATAAATTTTTTTGTAAATTTTTTTCGAAAATTAATTTGGAAAAAGAAAGATAAGGATTTCAAAATTTTTAATAAGAATTCCAAGAATCTTGAAATGTTAGTCTAAAACTCCGGTCCAGGAATTAGACATGGCTTACTAGCCAGCCAAGCTTTCAGTAAAAGCTCCGGTCCAAAACACTAGAAATGGCCAATGGCCAGCCAAGCTTCAGCAGATATTGCCTACCTCCCATGTATACAATAACTATGTGTGTAACTACCAAATTGGTGAAGGTCAACAAGCTCTTGTGATGATAAGTTGAAATCCCGGTCCAAAAGATCAGACATGGCTTCACAGCCAGCCAGACTTCAACAAATCATCATGAAACTCTAGAATTCATTCATAAAAATTCTGAAGAACATAGAATAATTTAATAAATTTTTGAAATATATTTTTTTTATTTTTTTTGTATATTTTTCGAAAATTAAAAATAATAAAAACAAAAAGCTTAAAATTAAAATAAAATTACCTAATATGAGCAACAAGATGAACCGTCAGGTGTCCAAACTCGAACAATCCCCGACAACGGCGTCAAAAACTTGGTGCACAAAATTGCGATCATCAACAATGGCGCCAAAGACTTGGTGCTCTCAAACGTGAATCACACTTTGTCACAACTTTGCGCAACTAACCAGCAAGTGCACTAGGTCGTCCAAGTAATAAACCTTACGTGAGTAAGGGTCGATCCCACGGAGATTGTCGGCTTGAAGCAAGCTATGGTCACCTTGCAAATCTCAGTCAGGCGGATTCAAATGATTTTAGAGATTTGATAATTAAAAGATAAATAAAACGTAAAATAAAGATAGAGATACTTATGTAATTCATTGTTGAGAATTTCAGATAAGCATATAGAGTTGCTTAATTCCTCCTGAATCTCTGCTTTCCCACTGCTTTCATCCAATCCTTCATAGTCCTTTCCATAGCAAGCTGTATGTTGGGCATCACCGTTGTCAATGGCTACATCCCGTCCTCTCTGTGAAAATGGTCCAATGCGCTGTCACTGCATGGCTAATCATCTGTCGGTTCTCGATCATACTGGAATAGGATTTACTATCCTTTTACGTCTGTCACTACGCCTAGCACTCGCGAGTTTGAAGCTCGTCACAGCCATCCCTTCCCAGATCCTACCCGGAATACCACAGACAAGGTTTAGACTTTCTAGATCTCGGGAATGGCCATCCATTGGTTCTAACTTATACCACGAAGAATCTAATATCTCGGACTCGATCCCCTGTATTAGATATCTAAGAGATACTCATTCTCTCTCGTCTTCATGTAGAACGGAAGTGGTTGTCAGGCACGCGTTCATAGGTGAGAATGGTGATGAGCGTCACATAATCATCACATTCATCATATTCTTGGGTGCGAATGAATATCTTAGAATAGGAATAAGCTTGAATTGAATAGAAAAACAATAGTACTTTGCATTAATACTCAAGGAACAGCAGAGCTCCATACCTTAATCTATGGTGTGTAGAAACTCTACCGTTGAAAATACATAAGTGATAATGGAGTTCATTGGTCTCGGCCCTAGAGGGGAACCGGAGCAACCAAGACTTCGAACACAATAATAAAAATTCTTATTTATACTAAACTAGTTACTAGGGTTTACAGAAATGAGTAATTGATGCAGAAATCAACTTCTGGGGCCCACTTGGTGTGTGCTTGAGCTGAGCATTGAGCTTTACACGTGTAGAGGCTTCTCTTGGAGTTGAACGCCAGTTTGTAACCTGTTTCTGGCATTTAACTCCAATTTGCAACCTATTTCTGGCGTTTAACTCTAGAATGCAGCATGGAACTGGCGTTGAATGCCAGTTTGCATCATTTAAACTCATGCAAAGTATGGACTATTATATATTTCTGGAAAGCCCTGGATGTCTACTTTCCAACGCAATTAAAAACGCGCCATTTGGAGTTCTGTAGCTCCAGAAAATCCACTTTGAGTGCAGGGAGGTCAGAATCCAACAGCATCAGCAGTCCTTCTTCAACCTCTGAATCTGATTTTTGCTCAAGTCCCTCAATTTCAGCCAGAAAATACCTGAAATCACAAAAAAACACACAAACTTATAGTAAAGTCTAGAAATGTGATTTTTATTTAAAAACCAATAAAAATATACTAAAAACTAACTAAATCATACTGAAAACCATGTAAAAACAATTCCAAAAAGCGTATAAATTATCCGCTCATCACGACACTATGAGCACCTCAAGTTGATGATCTGATCTAGCAGCGACATCCCCTCTGAGCCTGACACCGCTTCTGAGCCATCTGATGCGGAGGCAGATGATCATGAGGAGGAGGCACACACCCAGGCAGAGCAGGGAGGACCTGAGCAGGCTGCACCACACCATGCAGAGCCCCACCAGATCCAGGCCGCAGATCTGGAGATTCCTATACAGATAGAGCCTCCGCTTCAACAGGCATCTCCTCCTACACTTATTCAAACTGTAGAGCCCTAGATCACCACCGAGTCACCAGCAGCCCATCCTTCCGGAGATGACACTTCTCACACCCAGCCTGAGTGAGCATCGAGGACGATGCTATTATTTAAGTGTGGGGAGGTCGCCATCTCTGGCATACTGTTTTGGTGAACCACTCTTCAGACACTTTTTATCCTATTTCGCTTATCTTTTCTGTATTTTTATTTCTATTTTTTACCTTTTACTTTACCTTATCTTATCTTATCTTTCAGTACTTGCACATTTTTCTGTATTTTTACAGTATTTTTGCATTTTACACTTTAGTTTATACATTTATCTTAGATATTTAGTTTTGTCTAGTTTCAATTTTAGTTATTAAGTTGTGATATAGAATATATAGATTAATTAGTTTAGTTTACCCTTTTAGCATACGATAACTTGGATTAATTAAAAATAAAAAAAGAAAGTAAACTAAAAAACTTTAGCATAACAGAATCACAAGAATCCACACACTGTATATATATAGCAATAAATGATTGGTTAATTTACACAACATTTTTCAAGGAAGAACACTAAGATTTTAAGGGCCACCCTAAGATTCACATTGAGAATAATGGGAACTCTTGATTTCTACTTGCATGACATACATAACTGATATATGGTTTTTGAGCTAAGAACACACAACCTGTGAGTTTTTGAGCCTATTTGTATGGTTACATTATTTAACCATAATTATTTCATTCTTGTGTGTTCGCCCTTCTTTTTTATTCTGGTGATCTTAACTTTGTTTTAATCTATATATCCAATATAGAATATAGATACATACCAAGAAATGATTGAGGCCATTGTTTAAATTGCTCACTTAGCCCAAATTAGCCTACCTTTTACATCACCCTTGTTAGCTCCCTTGAGCCTTTTAAATCCCCTTCTGTTCTATAACCACATTACCAGCCTTAAGCAGAAAAAATAAAATAAATATCCCAAGTTGAATCCTTGGTTAGCTTAAGATAGAGATTGTGTATCCACTAAGTGTGGGGAAACACGGGAACATGGGTTGATAGGAAAGGATTGACTCAATAAGATAATAAGGATTTTGGGAGCATACTCATATGAAACCAAAATAAATAAAAATACCATGTGCATTGATATATGTTCTGTTTAGATTAATATATATATATTAGTTAAATAAGTAAATAAGGGGACAAAATTACCCCAATAATAAGTTTAGTGAAGAAATCAATGCACATGATATAAGAATCAAAAATTGAATTTGGTACATGAGTATGTATTAAGAAAGTGAAAAATTGGGAATCCCAAGGAAATTATAATGTATATGGAATATGTGTACGTTAGGTGAGATCTTAGACAAATTAAGGATTCAACTTTGTTAGCTCACTTAGCCTCATATATATACCCTTACCCTTACCTTGGCCCCATTACAACCTTTAAAAGACCTCGTGATTTTTGTATGTCTGTATTCGATATTTGTTGATTAGTTAGATGAAGAACAAAGTTTTAGAAATCAAGAATAGAAAAGAATAGAGTGATTAACCCCAAACACTGAGTGACTAGAGAGTAAGCACAAATCCAATGAGGGTTCAATAGCTCATCACCATATATCTCTGTTTAAATATTTAATTGTCTTGCAAGCTTATGAAATATTTTTACCCAACTCAATTGTGACAGTGCTTTAACATGATCTAGGTTTGGCTATACATATATAATTCCTTGAAAATATGAATTAGATTAACCACATGTAAGCTCTATATATATAGGTGGGTGATAATTAAAATTGCATGATTCATGTAGGTAGTTTGCATTTAGAATAGATTGCATTGTATGAGATTCCACCATTCTAACTTTACTCTTTCTCATTGGATTTAGCATGAGGACATGCTATTGTTTAAGTGTGGGGAGGTTGATAAACCCATATTTTATGATATATTTTGTGCTCAATTTAAGTTATTTATTCAGTCCTTCACCCACTTATTCATGTAAATTGCATGGTTTTACTTTCCCTTCCTTATTTTATGATATAAGTGAAAAACATATTTTCTATGCTTTAAAAATATTAATTTTAATTACCCTTTATTACCATTTGATGCCGTAATTTGTGTGTTAAGTATTTTCAGATCTCATAGGGTAGGAATGGCTCAAAGGACAAAAAGGAAACATACAAAAATGGAAGGAAAGCACAAAAATGGAGCTTTGAAAAAAAAGGCAGCGACGCGAATGCATGGACGACGCGAACGCATGCCAAGCGCGAAAATTCAGCGACGCGAACACGTGGACGACGCGGATGCGCTCCTTGAGCAGAACGCAATTGACGCGTACGCGTGACCGACGCGTACGCGTGACAAGGAAAACTCCCAGATGACGCGAACGCGTGACCCACGCAGACGCGTGACAGACGCCACGTACAAAAATCTGCAGAAAATGCCCCCAGCAATTTTTGGACCTTTTTTTGGCCCAAATCCAAGCAAGAAACACAGAATATAAGCTAGAGAATGGGGGAATCAAAAGAATAGACGGAGATGCAACTGAATAATTCATAATTTTAGGTTTTAGATGTAGTTTTTAGAGAGAGAGGTTCTCTCCTCTCTCTTAGGATTTAGGATTAGGATTTCTCTTATTTTTAGGATTGCTTCTACAATTACAGGTTCAATATTCCTTTAAATTACTTTCTAGTTTTATTTATTCTATTACTTTAATTGTTATTTATCTTGTCAGATTTGGCTTATGGACCTTTCATGTTATGATTTTCTTAATTAATATATTTTGAGGTATTTCAGATTTGATTTTTGCTTTAATTTATTTGTGAATGATTTCAATTCAATTTAGATTTATTTTTCCCTTTTGGCTTTGGTTAAGTAATTTATGATACTTTAGTTATCAAACTCAGCTGTTGATTGGAATTGGAATTCTTTGCTAGTTGATTTGTACTCCAATAACTCTAGTCTCTCCATAGGAGTGGACTAGGACCTGAGGAATCAAATTGATTCATCCACTTAACTTACCTTCATAGTTAGAGGTTAATTGAAAGTGGGAGCTGAATCCAATTCTCTTCACACCTGATAAGGATAACTAGGATAGGAATTCAATTTCTCATACCTTTCCAAGAGATTTTATTAATTATTAATTTATTTTTCTTGTTATTTAAATTACTTTCTCCTTAATTCAGAAACCCAAAATTACACTTTTACTTATAACCAATAATAAATCATACTGCCCTGCAACTCCTTGAGAAGACGACCCGAGGTTTAAATACTTCGGTTATAAATTTTTATTGGGTTTTGTTATTTGTGACAACCAAACTTTTGTATGAAAGGTTGATTGCTTGGTTCAGAAACTATACTTGCAACGACAATTTATTGTAAATTCTAAACCATCAACCTTCTGCATCATTAACGCCAATAAGCCTGTCCTCTAGGGTGTGCTGTTTTTGATGTCGTTGATGCACGGAAAACTTGTCTCTCAACAAATCTCCCTTCAGCAAGTGTACCGAATCTGTCGTCAAGTAAAAACTCACAATAGAGTGAGGTCGAATCCCACAGGGATTGATTGATCAAGCAACTTTAATTAGAAGAATGTTCTAGTTGAGCGAATCCAGAATTTGGGTTGAGAGTTGCAGAAAATAAAATGGCGGGAATGTAAATAACAGAAAAGTAAATGCTAGAATTAAAGGACTGAAAGTAAATGACTGAAAATAAATTGCAGAATTGTAAATGGGAATGGGGGATTTGCTCATAAAAGTAAATGGCAGAAATTAAAGAGAATGGGTAAGATCAGAGATGGAAAGTTCATTGGGCTTAGGAGATGTTGCAATTCTCTGGATCAAGTTCATTTTCATCTCTTCCTCAATCAATGCACTCATTGATCTCCTTGGCAATCTTAAGTGATTGGATTACAATTTCTTGCAATTCAATCTCTCAAATCTTGATCAATAGCCAATTCCTAGGTCAATTGCTCATGAGAAGAGATGAAGTATGGTCACTGATTATACCACATTCATTTCCCAAATCAAGTATTGAGAGAGTTATAGTCACATACCCATCCAAACCCAATTTGGTCCAGCATGAGAAAGCATTTCTAGCTTGATCTCTTCATTCCTCTTTCAAGGTTCAAAAGAGATCCAAGTTTGAGTAGCTTCTCTTCCAAGATAACTACTCAATTGGATGAAGATCGAAAGCTTTCAAGTAAAATCAAGAGGAAAGATAGAAGAAGAATAATGAAAATTAGTATTGATCCATCAAATTACAACAGAGCTCCCTAACCCAATGAATGGGGTTTAGTTGTTCATAGCTCTTGAAAATGAAAACAAAGATGGAGAATACATCATACAACTAAAATTGCATAGAAAGTAAAATACAGATAGTAGTTCTCTTTTTCCAGCCTCCAGAACTCTTTCTCAATTCAAAGCTACTCCTATATATACTACTCTTCTTAGCTTCTAGTGTGATTCTTCAAGTCTTGGGCCTTTGGATCTTGAGTTTGAAGCAGTTCCTTTCTTTATTTGGGCTTGGCTTTACTTGCAGAGAGAAAGTGTGAAGTGGGCGGAGACTTTAAGTCAGGACGTCAGGGGTGTTAATATTTAGTAAGAATATAAGTTCGAGAACGTTAGTGACACTTAACATTGTCACTAACGTTCCAATGCACCTCTTTGCCTCAAGTTAAAACCCACGTTAACTAGATTAACGTGGCTTTTAACGTTGCCTTGTCAACCTTCGAGAACGTTAGTGACACTCAACATTGTCACTAACGTTCCAGTGTGCCCCTTCTTGCTTCACGTTAAAGCCCACGTTAACTAGGTTAGCATGGCTTCTAACGTGGCCCTTGCCATCCTTCGAGAATGTTAGTGACATTCAACATTGTCACTAATGTTCCAATGTGCCCCTAGGTCTCACGTTAGAGTCCACGTTAACTAGGTTAACGTGGCTTCTAACGTGGCCATCTTTAGCCATCCCAACGTTAGTGACAATGTTGAGTGTCACTAACGTTGGCTCATCCTTCATTCCTCATCGTTAGCTTCCACGTTAACCAAGTTTACATGGAAGTTAACGTGACTCTTGGGGGTTGTGTGGTTGCTTCAACGTTAGTGACAATGTTGAGTGTCACTAACGTTGTCGACAACTCTTCATCCCTTACGTTAGTTCCCACATTAACCAAGTTAACGTGGGAGTTAACGTGGTACTTTGCACCATAGGCCAACATTAGTGACAATGTTGAGTGTCACTAACGTTGGCTTCTCTTCCCCCTTTAATGTTAGAGGCCACGTTAACTAGGTTAACGTGGCTTCTAATGTGGCCACTTATGAGTAATTGCCAACGTCAGTGACAATGTTAAGTGTCACTAACGTTGGCTCAACTTCTCTTCTCCACGTTAGAGTTCACGTTAACTTAGTTAACGTGACTCTCTAACATGGGCATTGATGGCTTTTTGAGAGTGTTATTGGCAATCACTTTTCTCATTAATCTTGCAAGTTACCTCCCCTTTTCTTGCTTCCTTTTGGTCCTGAAATCAAGCAATAAAGTGCATCAAAGCTCTAGTCCAAGTCATTAGTAATGCAACATAATATTTGTCACTAAACTTATGAAAAATCCTCATGAAATTATGTAAAATGCACAATGTATGCTTGAATTAAGGCATAAGTGAATATCTACCCAAAACTAGCTTATTTCCTAAAGAAATGCATGAAACTAACCTAAAAACAGTAAAGAAAAGGTCAGTGAAACTGGCCAAGATGCCCTGGCATCACAACACCAAACTTAAAGCTTGCTTGTCCCTAAGCAAGTACTGGAAAAAGAGAATGATGAATGGAATATCCAGAGGAATGAGTCATTCTTGTGGAAGTTATGTTACTGATTTTATGGTGGTTTCATGCATAGCAACTTAGGTTCATTCCATTACTGGCTTTCAGACCTTTATCATGTCCTAAAACACCCACTTTGTTTATATCCCATGAGACCTTTATTCATTGATCCTTTTATTGTAATTTCAAGGGTTGTTTGTGTTATTTAGGCTAAGTGCTCTGTAAGGGGGCAACTCTTTAAGATAAGCTTTCAGCCAACACTTCCGAACCAGTTGGTTCAAGGTGCTAGGTGTTGAGACACCCCTAAGGACTTACTCCCTCAAGTTTATCCCCCATACATACACGCTACAGGCATTTAGTTTATTTATTTTCTCTTCTTGAGACCTTGGTGTCCAGCACCTCTTTGGGTTACTAAATGTTCTGTAGTGAAGGTTACTCTTGATAGTGGACTTTCAGCTGATAATCCCGAGTTAGTTAACCCAAGTTACCAAGTGATAAAGCACCCCTAAGAGCTTATTCATTCAAGTAAATCCCTCACACAGGAGCACCACAGACACTTGCCTCAAGATTAAAACCATTGATGCCTAGCCTTATTGCTTACTCTTTTTCTTTTGTTTTTCACTTCCATTATTCTTTCCCTTTTCTCTTATTATGATATTGTTATTAACTTAGTCTCATGAGTGTATCCAAAGCAAAGTATTCAGGCCAGATAATTGTCATCCCAGCCTTGTGGTTGAACCAACTTAGCTAACTTATGACTACCCCAAAGATTCATGAATGCACTTCCACATTATGAACTCTACTCTGGTCTTTTAAAAACATAATCATTCTCTTCTCCAATTTGATTTAAAATGGACAAACTTACAAGTAAATAAGGGAATGATGCAGTGACAATTTATACCAGAAATCATGGACCTATTCAGAAGGAAAACTTAAAAGACAGAATTTTAAAAAGTTTAAACATAACATGGAAGCAGGTTCGATCTCATACAAGATCTTCCTTATTTAAAGCATAGAAAACGATGGACTAAAAAGAACTCCACCACCTTTCATTCATGTGGATGTCCATGCTCCCATCCTTGTTTGTCCTCATTGTGTCTCTCTTGAGTGCTTATACTTCCACTTCCCTTGCCTTTTCCAAGTAGCTTCCTCCAGAAACCACTATCTTCCATCTTCTTCTTGAGTGTCTCCTTTTGCTATTTCACTTTCCTCTCTTCTTGTTCTACAAATTCTTTTTGGACCTCATCATATGTAGGGATGGCATAGTGTAGCTGATGCATATTACTGGTCATGTAGTTCAACTCGGCTTGAGTGTTTACATAGAACTCCTCCCTATGTAGTTGCCTTCCTTCATTGAGTACACTGAACTCATTGAAAGTTTTCATTTGGGCTATCTGCCGCTGGTTGAGTTCTTGCAAGTGCTCCTCTTGAATCTCTTGCCTCTCATTCACTTGGTTGATGGCTTGAGTGAGCTGGGAGTATTGTTCCTGTTGCTGCTCCATTTGTTGTTTTTGCCATGCTTCCTGTTGGCTCAGCCGGTTCAGTATTTGCTCTTGTCCTTCCATATGTCTCTGTCCCAAATCTTCAATGGCTCTTAGAAGGTGAGTCATATTCAAGTTGGCTGGGTCATGATGCTCTTCTTGTTGATATTCTTCCTGATGATATTCCTCTTGATGAGCTTCTTCCTGGGCCCTTTGCCTTCCTATATGTGGCCTTCTTAGTTGCTGAGCAGGTGTGGTATAAACCATTCGCTCGAGTGTGACTGGCCTCCCTGGGTACACCCAGTCTGGGCTGCTGTCCTCAAATATTACCTTGGCCTTGTTGCACAAGCAGAGAATGGTGCTGGGGTACCAAAGTCTGGCACCTGAGTCAGCTTTCTCAGCTGACTCTTGAATCCCTTCAGCAATGAGCTCATGCACTTTGATTTCCCCACCTTGTACTAAGCATTGTACCATAGTGGCTTGATTGATGTTAACCTCTGAATTATTAGCAGCTGGTAGGATGGACCTCCTTACAAGCTCAAACCACCCTTTGGCTTCAGGGTGAAGGTCTCCCCTTTTTATGAAATTTGGTCTCCCATCTGAGTACCTCTCCCAGTCAGCGGCTATGACACAGATATCTGATGCTATCTCTGAGAGCTCATCCTTATCGGGGCTTCTACTTATCCTTGCCTGATAACTCTCCTCATCAAAATGAGGTGATTTCAAGTGAAGAGCTCTTGTTATGGCACTTGGGCTGAAGTCCACCTCCCTTCCTCTCACATAGCTTTTGAAGGTTGGGATTTTGGTCTTATCCTCTCTAACTGCATTTGCATAGAATTCTTTGATGAGGTTTCCATTGATCTTCCCCTCTGGACTGGTGAGTAATTGCCACCCCCTCTGTTCGATTTTTCTCCAAATCTGTGGTGATTCATTGGCATTGATTTGGAAGATTAACTCTGGCAATATCCTTCTGGCCCTTATCCGCTCAAATTCATGCTCATGAAAGGCGGTCTTAAATCTCTTGTCATCAAAAGGAGCACTCTCCATAGGCTCCTTCCTCTTTTGCCTCTTTGAGCTTGATGATGCCATGACTTGAGTTGTTGTTTGAGGGGGTTTGAGGCTTCGGATAGATGAAGAGTGGGTTGGTTAAAGCAATGTGTGATAAAGGGTTTAGTGTGCCAATAGAAGTGTGGAGAGTGGGGATTTGAATGTGAGGAGTGAGCATGCACTAAGGTTCACTTATATAAGAAAATCATGAGTGAATGAAGGGTGTGGATTGCATGAATGTTTACTAGATGGACGGATGGGGTTGTGTATGAAGGAAAGACAAGGATCATCACTTAATGAGAGTGATTGGTTCGGTCTTCAAGGGTCTTCTTTCTCCAATGTTGCATGGCAGTGTTTCCCCAAGCGTTCCCTCTTGAGACATGTGTGTAGTGCTCTTCATTAAGTGACGAAATCTCCCCCATTTAATTGTCCAATCAATCCCTTTTCATGCTTCTTTTCCTTTCCTATAAAGATTTGAAATAAGGAAATTAATATATAAAAAAAATTTAAACTCTACGACTTAGAAAAAAAATGAAAGAACGGATTTGATTGTTTATTTATGAATTCCAACTAACTCACTAACTATTGGTGGGTCCTTATATGCATTTTGGTGGCACCATGAGGTGACACCAAACTTAGTTTGGATCACTGTGATGGAGGTTTTATGTTCAAAGCTCCCAAGACTAGCATGCATCTTGGTTTGCTTTGAACACCAAACTTGTTCCTCACTATATTCTGCATAAGAAGATTTTCACCAATTGTTTGTCAAGTTTGGATTGAAGCTCATAATGATTGACTTATTCATTATCATCTGAAAGCATATAAAACATGGGTTGCCTCTCATGAAGCGCTTAAAGTCCTCCCCTCTTGCTGTGGACTTGTATCCATTGGTTGGATCAATGATCTCCACATGTTCCAAGGAAAGAACTCTGTTGATAGTGAAGACCTTAGGTAATTGAGATGGCACAGTAGGGAGATTAGGGGGAACATCTGGGAAGTAAGCTGAGACAACTCTATCCCCTGGAGAGAAGTCTTCTGTAGGGATCTTCTTGTTCTTCCATCTCCTTGGTACCTTCTTCTTTGTTTCTTTTGAGGTTGCCTTCCCCTTGGTGACCTCTTTTCTCCAAGGAGTTGTGATGTTGTCTTCACTTTCCTCTAGAGGTTTGGGTTCCTCCAACTCTTCCTTGAGCTGTGGCAATTGCTATTTTTCTTGTTTGTCAATTAAGGGGGTCTCAGAATGAGCTGGCTGTGCTTCAGTGCTTCTTTTTTCTTTCAGTGTCTCATTATCATCTGTGCTTAGTTCCTTGTCCTCTTGATCTGTTTCTTGTGAGAGTTTGAAGACATCAAAGCTAAGTCGTTCATCATGGATTCTCAATATTAGCTACCCTTTCTCTACATCGATAAGTGCTCTGGCTGTAGCTAGGAATGGTCTTCCCAATATGATTGGGTGAGTGTGACTTTCTTCCATGTCCAGAATGACAAAGTCTGATGGGAGAAAGTACTTCCCAACCTTTAGCAACACATTTTCCACCACTCCTATTGCTTGCTTTTGAGTTTTGTCAGCCAGTCTGACAATGACATCTGTGGGCATTATCTCATTGATCTGCAGCCTCTTCACCAGGGATAAGGGCAGTAAGTTGATGCTGGCCCCCAAATCACATAGTGCTCTGTCGAACATATTTTCACCTATGGCACAAGGGATATGAAAACTTCCTGGGTCCCTTTTTTTGTAGGCAACTCAGGTTGAATAAGGGCACTACATTCCTTGTTCATCACTATAGTCTGCCCTCCCTTGAGTGAGTTTTTCCTGGGAAGAAGTTCCTTCATATACTTGATGAATGCAGGCATTTGTTGAATTGTCTTGATGAATGGTATGTTCACATGCAGAGATGAAAACAATTCTAGGAACCTTGAGTATATTCTCTTTCCCACAGCACCATTGAGCAGTTGAGGAAAGGGTGCATAGAGCTTCAGCAACTCTTGTTATGACATTTCTGGTTCTTTGTGATCTCTATTCTCCTCCTTTATTGAGTTGTCTTCAGGTTATTCGAGAAGTTTGCCTTGCTTGTCTTCAGTCTCTTGATCACTTGTAGTGACCATTTTGCAATCTTCCCATCTTACTTTCTTTGCTTCTCCTTTGGGGTTTTTCTCCGTGTCACTTGGGAAGCTATCAGTAGGTTTGGGAATCTTCTTAGCTAAATATCCCACCTGGAATTCCAGCTTCCTAATGGTCTCTCCCTGGTTCTTAATATTGGCTCGCACCTCCTCTTTGAACACCTTATTTTCTTGAATCTCTTGGCATATTCCTTCAAGTAAGGCTTCAATCTTAGAGAGCTTGTCATCAATTGATGAGTGGTTCGGAGCAGATGTGCTGTTTTGGTTTTGATAGGTGTGTGGAGAAGTGTTGTTGTGGGGGTGTTGAGATGTCCTCTGGGTGAATTGCTGGTGAGCTGCATTGTTGTTGGAGTTGTAACGTCTCTGGTCTTGGTTTTGATCTTGCTCACTTCCCCACCCAAGGTTTGGGTGGTTTCTCCATCCAGGGTTGTAAGTCTTGGAGTATAGATCATAGTTTTTCCTTGGTGAATTCCCAATGTAGTTGGCTTGCTCCTGACTCCCCTCTGCTTCTTCATTCACTCCTTCTTGGATTGTTGATGAAGATGAGATTGCTGCTACTTGGTTCCTCTCCATCTTCTTGGTGAGGTCAGCTAGCTGCTGGGTAATGAGCTTGTTTTGGGCCAACAGAGCATCTACATTGTTTAACTCCATCACTCCTCTTGTGTTCCCTCTTTCGGAAGCATAGAAGTAGTCGTTTTCTGCTACTATTTCAATAACATCTATGGCTTCCTCAATGGTCTTTTTCTTGTTCAAAGATCCTCCAGATGAATGGTCTACGGCCTTCTTTGACTCATAAGAGAGAACTTCATAGAAAATGTGCAGCTGCACCCATTCGTTGAACATGTCAGGTGGACACCTCCTTGTTAAGTCCTTGAACCTCTCCCATGCTTCATACAGAGTCTCACCATCTTGTTGCCTGAAAGATTGAACCTCAGCTCTCAGCCTATTAATTCGTTGAGGAGGGTAGAATCTTGCTAAGAATTTGTTCACCACATCCTCCCAAGTTGTCAAGCTCTCCCTTGGGAAGGATTCCAGCCACTTGGCTGCCTTGTCCCTGAGTGAGAAAGGAAATAAGAGCAGTCTATAGGCGTCAGAATGAACACCATTAGATTTCACTGTGTCACATATTCTCAGGAAGGTGGTCAAATGTTGATTGGGGTCTTCTTGCACACCTCCTCCAAACGAACAGTTGTTCTGAACAAGGGTGATGAGCTGTGGTTTAAGTTCAAAGTTGTTGGCATGGATTGTTGGCTTTTGGATGCTACTTCCACAATTGCCTGGGTTTGGATTGATGTAAGAGCCCAAAACTCTTCTATCCTCCCCAGGATGATTTGCTCCACCTCCTCTGCCATGGTTGTGAGTCTCTTCTTCATGATGATTTTCTATGTTTTCTTCCATGTTTGGTTCAAAGTATTCCTCAAAGTGTTCCTCCTCTTCTTCAGCACCAACTACACATTTTTCTTTTGCCTCCCTCCTTAGTCTAAGGAAGGTTCTCTCAGGTTCAGAATTAAAGAAAGTTGAAGCCCTGCTTCTTCTCCCTGTCATACAACCAACAAGTACAAGCGAAGAAAATAGGTGCAGACAGTATTTGTGTCAGAATCACTGTTAGTTGTGGGTGATGCAATATATCAAATAGTTAGTGGGTTAGCAAACAGAATTGAAAATAACAAAGAAAAACAAAAGAGTAGAGGGGGAAGGGAAGAAGTTTAACTAAAACAAAAAGTAAATCACTCAAACATAAAATGAAATTCACAAAATAAAAATGCTCAATCTAGTGATCTTCCAATTTAATCATTGTTGATGCACAATCAATCCCCGGCAACGGCGCCATAAACTTGATGCACGAAAAACTTGTCTCTCAACAAATCTCCCTTCGGCAAGTGTACCGAATCTGTCGTCAAGTAAAAACTCACAATAGAGTGAGGTCGAATCCCACAGGGATTGATTGATCAAGCAACTTTAATTAGAAGAATGTTCTAGTTGAGCGAATCTAGAATTTGGGTTGAGAGTTGCAGAAAATAAAATGGCAGGAATGTAAATAACAGAAAAGTAAATGCTAGAATTAAAGGACTGGAAGTAAATGACTGAAAATAAATTGCAGAATTGTAAATGGGAATGGGGGATTTGCTCATAAAAGTAAATGGCAGAAATTAAAGAGAATGGGTAAGATCAGAGATGGGGAGTTCATTGGGCTTAGGAGATGTTGCAATTCTCCGGATCAAGTTCATTTTCATCTCTTCCTCAATCAATGCACTCATTGATCTCCTTGGCAATCTTAAGTGATTGGATTACAATTTCTTGCAATTCAATCTCTCAAATCTTGATCAATAGCCAATTCCTTGGTCAATTGCTCATGAGAAGAGATGAAGTATGGTCACTGATTATACCACATGCATTTCCCAAATCAAGTATTGAGAGGGTTATAGTCACATACCCATCCAAACCCAAATTGGTCCAGCATGAGAAAGCATTTCTAGCTTGATCCCTTCATTCCTCTTTCAAGGTTCAAAAGAGATCCAAGTTTGAGTAGCTTTTCTTCCAAGATAACTACTCAATTGGATGAAGATCGAAAGCTTTCAAGTAAAATCAAGAGGAAAGATAGAAGAAGAATAATGAAAATTAGTATTGATCCATCAAATTACAACAGAGCTCCCTAACCCAATGAAAGGGGTTTAGTTGTTCATAGCTCTTGAAAATGAAAACAAAGATGGAGAATACATCATACAACTAGAATTGCAAAGAAACTAAAATACAGAGAGTAGTTCTCTTTTTCTAGCCTCCAGAACTCTTTCTCAATTCAAAGCTACTCCTATATATACTACTCTTCTCAGCTTCTAGTGTGATTCTTCAAGTCTTGGGCCTTTGGATCTTGAGTTTGAAGCAGTTCCTTTCTTTATTTGGGGTTGGCTTTACTTGCAGAGAGAAAGTGCGAAGTAGGCGGAGACTTTAAGTCAGAACGTCATGGGTGTTAATATTTAGTGAGAATATAAGTTCGAGAACGTTAGTGACACTTAACATTGTCACTAACGTTCCAATGCACCCTTTTGCCTCACGTTAAAACCCATGTTAACTAGGTTAACGTGGCTTTTAACGTTGCCTTGTTAACCTTCGAGAACGTTAGTGACACTCAACATTGTCACTAACGTTCCAGTGTGCCCCTTCTTGCTTCACGTTAAAGCCCACGTTAACTAGGTTAACGTGGCTTCTAACGTGGCCCTTGCCATCCTTCGAGAACGTTAGTGACATTCAACATTGTCACTAACGTTCCAATGTGCCCCTAGGTCTCACGTTAGAGTCCACGTTAACTAGGTTAACGTGGCTTCTAACGTGGCCATCTTTAGCCATCCCAACGTTAGTGACAATGTTGAGTGTCACTAACGTTGGCTCATCCTTCATTCCTCATCGTTAGCTTCCACGTTAACCAAGTTAACGTGGAAGTTAACGTGACTCTTGGGGGTTGTGTGGTTGCTTCAACATTAGTGACAATGTTGAGTGTCACTAACGTTTTCAACAACTCTTCATCCCTTCCGTTAGTTCCCACGTTAACCAAGTTAACGTGGTACTTTGCACCATAGGCTGGTGCACGAATTGTGAATCACACTTTTCACAACACGTACCACTAACCAGCAAGTGCACTGGGTCGTCCAAGTAATACCTCACGTGAGTAAGGGTCGAATCCCACGGAGATTGTTGGTTTGAAGCAATCTATGGTTATCTTGTAAATCTTAGTCAGGAAGTAGTTATATTTATCAGTTGAATTGTGAATAACCAAGAGAGCATAAATTAAAGGTTACTTGTTGTGCAGTAATGGAGAATATGTTGGAGTTTTGGAGATGCTTTGTCTTCTGAATCTCTGCTTTCCTCTGTCTTCTGATTCACGCACGCACGTCCTCCTATGGCAAGCTGTGTGTTGGTGGATCACCGTTGTCAATGGCTACCTTCCATCCTTCCAGTGAAAACTACGCTCACGCGCTCTGTCACAGCACGGCTAATCACTGGTTGGTTCTCGATCCGGTTGGAATAGGATTTACTATCCTTTTGCATCTGTCACTAACGCCCAACCTTCAGGAGTTTGAAGCTCGTCACAGTCATTCAATCCTTGAATCCTAGTCGGAATACCACAGACAAGGTTTAGACTTTCCGGATTCTCATGAATGTTGCCATCAGTTCTAGCTTATACCACGGAGATTCTGATTAAGGAATCTAAGAGATACTCATTCAATCGTATATAGAACGGAGGTGGTTGTCAGGCACACGTTCATGATTTGAGGAAGGTGATGAATGTCACAGATCATCACCTCCATCACAGTTAAGCGCGAATGAACATCTTAGATAGGAACAAGCGTGTTTGAATGGAAAACAGAAATACTTGCATTAATTCATCGAGACACAGCAGAGCTCCTCACCCCCAACAATGGGGTTTAGAGACTCATGCCGTCAGAGAATACAAAGTTTAGATCTGAAAATGTCATGAGATACAAAATAAATCTCTAAAAGTTGTTTAAATACTAAACTAGTAGCCTAGGTTTACAAAAATTGGATAAACTATGATGGATGATGCAGAGATCCACTTCTGGGGCCCACTTGGTGTGTGCTGGGGCCCACTTGGTGTGTGCTGGGGCTGAGACTTAAGCAATTCACGTGCAGAGGCCATTTGTGGAGTTGAACGCCAGTTTTTATGCCAGTTTGGGCGTTCAACTCCAGCTTTTGATCCTTTTCTGGCGCTGGACGCCAGAATTGGGCAGAGAACTGGCGTTGAACGCCAGTTTACGTCGTCTATCCTTGTGCAAAGTATGGACTATTATATATTTCTGGAAATCCCTGGATGTCTACTTTCCAACGCAATTGGAAGCACGCCATTTCGAGTTCTGTAGCTCCAGAAAATCCACTTTGAGTGCAGGGAGGTCAGAATCCAACAGCATCAGCAGTCCTTTTTCAGCCTGAATCAGATTGTTGCTCAGCTCCTTCAATTTCAGCCAGAAAAATACCTGAAATTACAGAAAAACACACAACTCATAGTAAAGTCCAGAAATATGAATTTTTCCTAAAAACTAATAAAAATAGACTAAAAACTAACTAAAACATACTCTAAACTATATGAAATTATCCCCAAAAAGCGTATAAAATATCCGCTCATCACAACACCAAACTTAAACTGTTGCTTGTCCTCAAGCAACTAGACAAATAAAATAGAGGACTAATAGATTGAGAAGCAATAATATCTCAGAGTTTTTGATTGAAGCTCAGATCCTAATTAGATGAGCGGGACTAGTAGCTTTTTGCTTCTGAACAATTTTGGCATCTCACTTTATCCATTGAAGCTCAGAGTGATTGGCATCTTATAGGAACTCAGAATTCAGATAGTGTTATTGATTCTCTTAGTTCAGTGTGATGATTCTTGAACACAGCTTCTTTATGAGTCTTGGCCGTGGCCCTAAGCACTTTGTTTTCCAGTATTACTACCGGATACATAAATGCCACAGACACATAACTGGGTGAACCTTTTCAGATTGTGACTCAGCTTTGCTAAAGTCCCCAATTAGAGGTGTCCAGAGTTCTTAAGCACACTCTTCTTTTTGCTTTGGACCTTGACTTTAACCGCTCAGTCTCAAGTTTTCACTTGACACCTGCACGCCACAAGCACATGGTTAGGGACAGCTTGGTTTAGCCGCTTAGACCAGGATTTTAGTCCTTTAGGTCCTCCTATCCATTGATGCTCAAAGCCTTGGGATCCTTTTTATTTGCCCTTGCCTTTTGGTTTTAAGAGCTTTTAGCTTTTTCTGCTTGCTTTTTTTTTTTTTTTTTTGCAAGCTTTGTTTTTTTTTTTTTGCTGCTTTTTCTTGCTTCAAGAATCATTTTTATGATTTTTCAGATTATCAATAACATGTCTCATGTTCATCAATCTTTCAAGAGCCAACATATTTAACAGTCTTAAACAACAAATTCAAAAGATATATGCACTGTTCAAGCATTCATTCAGAAGATAGAAAGCATTGCCACCACATTTAACCAATTAGAATTTCTTTTATTAAACTCGAAATTTTATTGCTTCTTATTCAAAAGATCTACTATTTTATTCATGTTTAATGATGATGAGAAAAATAAACTACAGCTTAATTGGAGATAAAATCAAATAGATACTAATTACTATTATATGACTTCTAAGGTAAACTTTTTATAAGGACACTGTCACAGAGTTAAGGCAGAAATTGAAAATTAACAACCTTTATTCTGGGGGTATGGGGGTTCCTCTGATCCTTGGGATGCTTGGTATTTCAGAAGACTTTTGGCGTTTCAGTTCCCTTAAGTCACGTCCCTGCTCCTCTTGTTCTTTAAACATATGGGTCAGCATTTGACTGTGTTCCTTCTGTTGTTTTATTATTTGCTCCATAGCTTCCTGTATCTTGGTGACAGACGTCTCAAGATATTCCCAATATTCTGCTTGAGGAATCTCTGGGAGGAATTCCTGTACTCTCTTCTTGAAAAGATCCTCCTGTGCTTGTTGTCTCTCCATTGATGCTTTGTTGATTGACTTTTCAATTAGGATATATTCAGTTATTCCCATCTTGACTCCAGCGTCCTTGCAGAGCAGAGAAATCACGCTTGGATAAGCCAACCTGGCCTCTTTTGAATTTTTGTTAGCAATCTTATAGAGTTCAGTGGAAATCAGCTGATGAACCTCCACTTCCTTCCCTGTCATGATGCAATGAATCATCACTGCTCTTTTCACTGTGACTTCAGAACGGTTGCTAGTGGGCAACAAAGAACGCCCAATGAAGTCCAGCCATCCTCTGGCAACTGTTTTGAGATCCTCTCTCTTGAGTTGATTTGGGACACCCTTTGTGTTGGTGGTCCACCTGGCTTCAGGGATACATATGTCCTCTAGAATTTTATCCAGGCTAATGTCTGCTCTCATCATCCTCCTGTTGAAGGAGTCTGGATCATCCTTTAGCTGAGGTAGCTTTAATATCTCTCTGATCTTGTCAGGGGTGGTATGAACAATCTTTCCCCTGACCATGGTCCGAAATTCGTAGCAGACAGTTCCAGATAGTCTTTGCTTGTCAGTCTGCCACATATTAGCATAGAACTCCTGGACCATGTTCCTTCCTACTTTCGTTTCAGGATTAGCTAGGACTTCCCAGTTCCTGATTCGAATTTGCTCCTGGATCTCCGGATATTCATCTTCTTTCAGATCGAATCTAACTTCCGGGATCACTGACCTCAGACCCATTACTTTAAGATAATGGTCTGAATGTTCTTTAGATAAGAACTTCCCTTTATTCCAAAGTGGTTTTGGAACGCTCTCTTTCTTGCCTCTTGGAGTGGATTGTTTTCCTTTGGGAGCCATGATCTTAGTGAATTCGGATAAACACACCAAACTTAGAGGTTTGCTTGTCCTCAAGCAAAAGAAAAGAAAGGAGAGGGATAGAAGGAGATCGAGGTGCACTTGGTGATGGAGGAGGGTGGAGGCCGAACCCAATTATAAAGGGGTGGGGGGGTGGGTTTTCGAAAGATTGGAAAAGATAAGATAAAAAGATTGAGTTGAAAAAGATAAGATAGAAGATATAGTGTAATTTTGAAAAGATAGGATAGATTTTTGAAAAAGATAAATTTGGATTTTGAAAAAGATATATGAAGATTTGAAAAAAAAGATATGGATTAGTTGAAAAGATTTTTGAGTGAAAAAGATAGATTTGTTTTCAGAAAAGATTTTGAAAAGAGTTGGATTGAATTTGGAAAGATGGGTTTTTAGAAATTAAGGATTTTAGAAATCAGGGTTCTTGATATGTTCATGTAAAAATCATGCATTGAAGCATAAAATTTGAATTTAGAATGGAAATACGTGTGGGATAAATGGATTTGGCTCCTCCCTGTCTTCCTGGCGTTTGAACGCCCAAACACTGCTTGTTTTGGGCGTTCAGCGCCCAAATGCTGATCTCCTGGGCGCTCAGCGCCCATTTGCTGCCATTCCTGGCATTCAACGCCCAGTGGGTGGCCATTTCTGGCGTTGAACGCCCAAATTGCTACCATTACTGGCGTTCAGCGCCCAGTGGATGCCCATTTTGGGCGCTGAACGCCCAAAATGCCCCTTTACTGGCGTTTTCTTGCCATTGAGCTCCCTATCTCTGTTTTGTGTGCAGATTCCTTCTGTAACCCTGTAAACTTATGCAATTGATTCTTTACCTTAGTGTCAGTAAACTTTATATAAACAAATAAAAAAGAAAAATAGGGCAAAATGCTTAGAGGATTAATGCCCCATGGCTGGGTTGCCTCCCAGCAAGCGCTTCTTTATTGTCTTTAGCTGGACCTTGCTGAGCTTTTAATCTAGCTTCAGCCTTGAGCATTCTTGCTCAAAGTTGCCATCAAGATAATGCTTGATTCTCTGTCCATTGACAATGAACTTCTTATCAGAATCAATATCTTGAAGCTCCACGTAACCATATGGTGACACACTTGTAATCACGTATGGTCCCCTCCACCGGGATTTCAGTTTCCCGGGGAATAGCCTGAGTCTAGAGTTAAACAACAGGACCTTCTGTCCTGGTTCAAAGATTCTAGATGACAGCTTTCTGTCATGCCATTTTTTTTATTTTTCTTTATAAAGCTTGGCATTTTCGAAAGCTGTGAATCTGAATTCCTCTAGCTCATTTAGCTGGAGCAATCGTTTTTCTCCTGCTAATTTGGCATCAAAGTTTAGGAATCTTGTTGCCCAGTAGGCCTTATGTTCTAGTTCCACGGGCAGGTGGCATGCCTTACCATACACGAGTTGATATGGAGAGGTCCCTATAGGGGTCTTGAATGCTGTTCTGTAAGCCCACAGAGCATCATCCAAGCTTCGTGCCCAATCCTTTCTACGGGTATTTACTGTCCGTTCCAGGATTCTCTTTAATTCTCTGTTAGAGACTTCAGCTTGCCCATTGGTTTGTGGGTGATATGGAGTGGCCACCTTGTGGCGAATTCCATACCGAACCATGGCAGGGTAAAGCTGTTTATTGCAGAAGTGAGTGCCCCCATCACTGATTAGTACTCTAGGGACACCAAACCTGCTAAAAATATGTTTCTGGAGGAACTTCAGCACTGTTTTAGTATCATTGGTGGGTGTGGCAATAGCCTCAACCCATTTTGATACATAGTCAACTGCCACCAGAATATAAGTGTTTGAGTATGATGGTGGGAAAGGTCCCATGAAGTCAATTCCCCATACGTCAAACAACTCAATTTCCAAGATTCCTTGTTGAGGCATGGCGTAACCATGAGGCAGATTACCAGCTCTTTGGCAACTCTCACAATTACGTACAAACTCTCGGGAATCTTTATAGAGTGTGGGCCAATAGAAGCCACATTGGAGGACTTTGGTGGCTGTTCGCTCACCTGCGAAATGGCCTCCATATTGAGATCCGTGGCAATGCCATAGGATTCTCTGTGCTTCCTCTCTGGGGACACACCTACGGATAATTCCGTCTGCACATCTCTTAAAGAGATAGGGTTTATCCCACAAGTAGTACTTTGCATCAGTAACTAATTTCTTCTTTTGTATTCTATTGTACTCCTTGGGTATGAACCTTGCAGCTTTATAGTTTGTAATATCGGCAAACCATGGTGCTTCCTGAATGGCGAATAAATGCTCATCAGGAAACGTCTCAGAGATCTCGAGAGAAGGGAGGGACGTCCCTTCCACTGGCTCTATCCGGGACAGATGATCAGCTACTTGGTTCTCTGTCCCTTTTCTGTCTCTTATTTCTATATCAAACTCTTGCAGAAGCAGTACCCATCTGATGAGCCTGGGTTTTGAATCCTGCTTTGTAAGTAGATACTTAAGAGCAGCATGGTCAGTGTACACAATCACCTTTGATCCCACTAAGTAGGATCTGAACTTGTCAATGGCGTAAACCACTGCAAGTAATTCCTTTTCTGTGGTTGTGTAATTTTTCTGGGCATCATTTAAAATGCGACTGGCATAATAAATGACATGCAGGAGCTTGTCATGCCTCTATCCCAATACTGCACCAATGGCATGATCACTGGCATCACACATTAGCTCAAATGGTAATGTCCAGTCTGGTGCAGAAATAACTGGTGCTGTGACCAGCTTAGCTTTCAGCGTTTCAAACGCCTGCAGGCATGCTGTGTCAAACACAAATGGCGTGTCAGCAGCTAGCAGATTGCTTAGAGGTTTTGCGATTTTTGAAAAATCCTTTATAAACCTCCTATAGAATCCTGCATGTCCTAGAAAGCTTCTGATTGCCTTAACATTGGCAGGTGGTGGTAATTTCTCAATTACCTCTATCTTTGCTTGATCCACCTCTATTCCCTTGTTTGAGATTTTATGCCCAAGAACAATTCCTTCAGTCACCATGAAGTGACACTTTTCCCAGTTTAAAACTAGGTTGGTTTCTTGGCATCTTTTCAGAACAAGTTTCAGGTGATCAAGACAGGAGCTGAATGAGTCTCCATATACTGAGAAGTCATCCATGAAGACTTCCAGAAATTTTTCCACCATGTCAGAGAAAATAGAGAGCATGCATCTCTGGAAGGTTGCAGGCGCATTACATAGCCCAAATGGCATCCTTCTATAAGCAAACACTCTTGATGGACATGTGAATGCTGTTTTCTCTTGATCCTGGGGATCTACTGCAATTTGGTTATAGCCTGAGTAGCCATCCAAAAAGCAGTAATAATCATGACCTGCTAGTCTTTCTAGCATCTGGTCTATGAATGGTAAAGGAAAATGATCCTTTCTGGTGGCTGTATTGAGCCTTCTGTAGTCAATACACATGCGCCACCCTGTAATTGTTCTTGTAGGAATCAGTTCATTTTTTTCATTATGAATCACTGTCATGCCTCCCTTTTTTGGGACGACTTGAACAGGGTTCACCCAGGGGCTATCAGAAATGGGATAAATAATCCCAGCCTCTAGTAATTTGGTGACCTCTTTCTGCACCACTTCCTTCATGGCTGGATTTAGCCGCCTCTGTGGTTGAACCACTGGTTTGGTGATGCGCATAAACTAGTTATGCTACGATTTAGGAAATTGCACGATCGGCAAAATTCCTTCCGGCAAGTGCACCGGTTATCGTCAAGTAAAAACTCACAATAGAGTGAGGTCGAATCCCACAAGGATTGGTTGAGTGAGCAATTCGGAGTAGAAGTGTGTTCTAGTTGAGCGGAATCAAGATTTAGATGAGAATTGCGGAATGTAAAATTGGTGGGAAAAGTAAATGACAAGAAATTGAAATGGCGGAATCTTAAATTGCATGAATTAAAGAGCAGAAGCTAAATTGCTGAAATTAAAAGGGAATGGGGGTGATTGCATGAATTGAGTTGCAGAATGTAAAGAGAAAGTGGAAATCAGAAATGGGGAATTCATTGGGTATAGGAGATATTGAGATCTCCGAATCAAAACATGTTTATCTCTTCCTCAACCAATGCGTTCATTGAATTTTGCTTGGCAATCTTATATGATTGGATCCCAATCCCTTGGCTCACCAATTCTCTCTAAAAACAAACAAATTCCTAATCCCTTGGTTTAAATGTTCATAAGAAGAGATGATGCTCGATCACTGATTATACCACACAGTTTCATGAACCACAATTTGGTAGGATTACATGTCACAATATCCATCCAAACCCCAATCCAATTCACTGTGAGAAAGCTTCTCTAGCATGAATCCTCCATTCCTTTCCCAAGGTTCCGAAGGATTCCAATTATGGGTAGTTTCTTTCCCAAGACAACTACCCAATGGAATTAGATCGAGAAGCTTTCTAACAAAATTCAAGAGAAAAGATTGAAGAAGAAGATAAACTATTATTGATTCATTGAATTACAATAGAGCTCCCTAACCCAATGAAAGGGGTTTAGTGAGTCATAGCTCTGAATTCAACTACAAAGATATGAAAACTAGCCTAATGAAAGAGTAAAAGTCCCTTCCTAACTTAAATTCTATCCTATTTATACACTTTCTATATTGAGCTTCTGTTGTGTTTCTTGGGCTTTGAGGCCTCTCCCTGCTTTCCTTTTGCCTTGGGTTTATGATCCATAATCTTGATGAGGCTGTTGATCCAAATTCTGTAACATTCATTGAGCCAACTTAGTGATAATCAAATAATGACACATGACTCAATAAATTGAAATTTCAGACTCATCAATCCTTCAGGCCCAATCCCATAAACCATGATATTCAATTGGGTTTCATACCAGAGTAAGTTTAAGTTAATGTTTGTGCTCAAATACTAACTTAAACTGCAATATTTTTGGCCCAGAAACCCTTTTCCAAGAGTGGCGTTTAAGTTGCAGTTTAAGCTTAAACTGCAGCTTAAACGCCAGACACTTCCAGTGATGCCTTTTGTGGAAGCACGTTTAAGCTTCAGTTTAAGGTTAAATTGAAGCTTAAACGTGGAAATGGAATAAGGCAGCCCTGGAGGGTAATATAGTCGAACACGTTTAAGCTTCAGTTTAAGGTTAAACTGAAGCTTAAACGTGGAGATAGAAAAGGCAGCCCTGGAGGTCGAACACGTTTAAGCTCCAGTTTAAGGTTAAACTGGAGCTTAAACATGGAAATGGAAGAAGGCATCCTGGAGGTCGAACACGTTTAAGCTCCAGTTTAAGGTTAAACTGGAGCTTAAACGTGGAAGCTGAGAAAGGTAGCCCTGGAGGTCGAACACGTTTAAGCTCCAGTTTAAGGTTAAACTGGAGCTTAAACGTGGAAGCTTAGAAAGGTAGCCCTGGAGGTGTCGAACACGTTTAAGCTCCAGTTTAAGGTTAAACTGGAGCTTAAACGTGGAAGCTGAGAAAGGTAGCCCTGGAGGTCGAACACGTTTAAGCTCCAGTTTAAGGTTTAACTGGAGCTTAAACGTGGAAGCTTAGAAAGGTAGCCCTGGAGGTGTCGAACACGTTTAAGCTCCAGTTTAAGGTTAAACTGGAGCTTAAACGTGGAAATGGAGAAAGCAACCCTGGAGGAGAAACTTGGTCGAACACGTTTAAGCTCCAGTTTAAGGTCAAACTGGAGCTTAAACGTGGAAATGGCTCCCTGGTGCTTTTCCCCTTTCTGGCGTTTAACCTCCAGTTTAAGGTTAAACTGGAGGTTAAACGTGGAACTGCCCCCCTTGGTGTCCTTCTCACTTCTGGCGTTTAACCTCCAGTTTAAGGTTAAACTGGAGGTTAAACGTGGAAATGCTTCTTTGGTGAGACTTTCATTCTGGCGTTTAACCTCCAGTTTAAGGTTAAACTGGAGGTTAAACTTCAATTCCAGCATTTCTTAGCCTTCCTGATTCTGGCGTTTAAGCTCCAGTTTAGGCTTAAACTGGAACTTAAACTCCACATGTGATATTCAAGCTTCCTTTATTGATTTTGTTGCTTCCTTGCTTAGCCTCTTCTTCCCTGAAATCATCCAAACAATTGCATCAAAGTCTTGCAAAATTTCATGAGAAATCTTCCATTCATAGCATTCAAGTAATATAACTAAAACTCATGGATTTTGCATTAAAATCATACTGTTTGGATGGTTCATTGCTTTGTTATTCATTTAACCATTCTTGGTTACTTTAAGCTCAAGAAAATGCATAAAACAACTAAAACTAACAGAAAAATGCTAGTGAAACTAGCCTAAGATGCCTTGGCATCACAACACCAAACTTAATACTTGCTTGTCCCTAAGCAAGTCCTGAGTTATTTGAGAAGAAAGTATGAAACAGAAAGCAATTACATTGGCTATATTAGCAAGCATTTGAAGTTCATCAGAAGGGTTTTATGCAGAAAGTTGCAGCATCACTTTTTCATACTTATCAGGTAAGATTATCACTTTTTCATTGCATCCATCAAACACTGCTATGGCCTCTTGTTATTCTTATGTCCTTGGCACTTTTCTCTTCTTTGTTTTTCTTTTCTTTTTCTTAGAGCTCCTTTGCTCCTTGTTTGCTTAGTGTCATGTGTTGCACAAGCCTTTGGCATTTTCTTTTTCTTATCAGTGCACTACACATATCCACTTTAGGCATTTTAGTTCACATTTCTTCTTGAGACATTGGTGCCCAGCACCTCTTTGTGTGACTAAATGTTTTGTATTTAGGTTGCTCTTGATAATGGACTTTTGGTTGATAATCCCGGGTTAGTTAACCCAAGTTACCGAGTGTTGAAACACTCCTCAGAACCTATTCATCCAAGCATATCCTTAATACATAAACACCACAGGCATTTGTCTCAGAAGTTCAAACCATTGGTGCCTAGCTTATTTTCTCAATTTTTTTTTGCTTTTTGGTTGCCCTTTTTCAGTGGCTTTTTCTTCTTCTTTTTCTTTCTTTTTCATGGCCAAAGACATTTATTCATCAAGATCCATAGACAGTTTTCAATTTCTACACAAAAAAATGATAATTCTACACTCTATTTCCAGTGATGTGACTTAAACAATCAAGCATGCATACCACCACTTAATTCTACTTGATTTGTCACTAATTGAGCCAAGTTACTTTTGTTCAAACTTTTCTTTTATTTTTTGGAAACAGAACAAGCATGGCAAGCATTTGATTAAGAAGGTGAAGTTATATCCAAACATCTAGGCATTCACTTTATTCAAAGCAATAAACAGACAAATATACTAAAAACTTCACATTCCAGAAAGATTCAACATTTACAGTTTAAACCAGAACAAGCATGCTTTTGTTTTGCCCTTTTTAAAGAATTATCAAGGAACAATACCACCTTGTGAAATTCCTTGTTTTCTCTTTGTTGCCAGGAAACACTTTGATTTCTCCTTCTTCTCCTAATTGTTGCTTCATGTTTTAAGATCCTTGTTTCCTTTCCTGCAAAGAGTGATGAAGTTGCTTGCTCTTCAAGCACTTGAGTGGTTAGCTCAACTATGTGTGGGTAAGTATCTGAGTCTTAAGTTGGTGTGTGAACACCAAACTTAGTCTCCCACTTACTTCTCTGTTCTTTGAATCCTTGAGTTCTCTTTGGAATGAAGTTGCTGCTAAGGGTTTTAAGCATTTCTGTGACTGCTTAGAATGGTTGTTCTTTTCATATAATTCAAAGGTTGTTGTGTTCAGTTGATCTTTATGGTGGAACACCAAACTTAGAGTCACACATTCCCCTTTGAATTATTGATCCACGAATTCATTGTTTGGTGTGAAACACCAAACTTAATTCTTTGCAATGCACAGAAACTACTTCACCCTTTTTATTGAAACAAATAAAGAAACAGCAAAAGGGTATTACCTCAGGTTGGGTTGCCTCCCAACAAGCGCTTCTTTAAACCCTAAACACCAATTCTCTCTAAAAACAAACAAATTCCTAATCCCTTGGTTTAAATGTTCATAAGAAGAGATGATGCTCGATCACTGATTATACCACACAGTTTCATGAACCACAATTTGGTAGGATTACATGTCACAATATCCATCCAAACCCCAATCCAATTCACTGTGAGAAAGCTTCTCTAGCATGAATCCTCCATTCCTTTCCCAAGGTTCCGAAGGATTCCAATTATGGGTAGTTTCTTTCCCAAGACAACTACCCAATGGAATTAGATCGAGAAGCTTTCTAACAAAATTCAAGAGAAAAGATTGAAGAAGAAGATAAACTATTATTGATTCATTGAATTACAATAGAGCTCCCTAACCCAATGAAAGGGGTTTAGTGAGTCATAGCTCTGAATTCAACTACAAAGATATGAAAACTAGCCTAATGAAAGAGTAAAAGTCCCTTCCTAACTTAAATTCTATCCTATTTATACACTTTCTATATTGAGCTTCTGTTGTGTTTCTTGGGCTTTGAGGCCTCTCCCTGCTTTCCTTTTGCCTTGGGTTTATGATCCATAATCTTGATGAGGCTGTTGATCCAAATTCTGTAACATTCATTGAGCCAACTTAGTGATAATCAAATAATGACACATGACTCAATAAATTGAAATTTCAGACTCATCAATCCTTCAGGCCCAATCCCATAAACCATGATATTCAATTGGGTTTCATACCAGAGTAAGTTTAAGTTAATGTTTGTGCTCAAATACTAACTTAAACTGCAATATTTTTGGCCCAGAAACCCTTTTCCAAGAGTGGCGTTTAAGTTGCAGTTTAAGCTTAAACTGCAGCTTAAACGCCAGACACTTCCAGTGATGCCTTTTGTGGAAGCACGTTTAAGCTTCAGTTTAAGGTTAAATTGAAGCTTAAACGTGGAAATGGAATAAGGCAGCCCTGGAGGGTAATATAGTCGAACACGTTTAAGCTTCAGTTTAAGGTTAAACTGAAGCTTAAACGTGGAGATAGAAAAGGCAGCCCTGGAGGTCGAACACGTTTAAGCTCCAGTTTAAGGTTAAACTGGAGCTTAAACATGGAAATGGAAGAAGGCATCCTGGAGGTCGAACACGTTTAAGCTCCAGTTTAAGGTTAAACTGGAGCTTAAACGTGGAAGCTGAGAAAGGTAGCCCTGGAGGTCGAACACGTTTAAGCTCCAGTTTAAGGTTAAACTGGAGCTTAAACGTGGAAGCTTAGAAAGGTAGCCCTGGAGGTGTCGAACACGTTTAAGCTCCAGTTTAAGGTTAAACTGGAGCTTAAACGTGGAAGCTGAGAAAGGTAGCCCTGGAGGTCGAACACGTTTAAGCTCCAGTTTAAGGTTTAACTGGAGCTTAAACGTGGAAGCTTAGAAAGGTAGCCCTGGAGGTGTCGAACACGTTTAAGCTCCAGTTTAAGGTTAAACTGGAGCTTAAACGTGGAAATGGAGAAAGCAACCCTGGAGGAGAAACTTGGTCGAACACGTTTAAGCTCCAGTTTAAGGTCAAACTGGAGCTTAAACGTGGAAATGGCTCCCTGGTGCTTTTCCCCTTTCTGGCGTTTAACCTCCAGTTTAAGGTTAAACTGGAGGTTAAACGTGGAACTGCCCCCCTTGGTGTCCTTCTCACTTCTGGCGTTTAACCTCCAGTTTAAGGTTAAACTGGAGGTTAAACGTGGAAATGCTTCTTTGGTGAGACTTTCATTCTGGCGTTTAACCTCCAGTTTAAGGTTAAACTGGAGGTTAAACTTCAATTCCAGCATTTCTTAGCCTTCCTGATTCTGGCGTTTAAGCTCCAGTTTAGGCTTAAACTGGAACTTAAACTCCACATGTGATATTCAAGCTTCCTTTATTGATTTTGTTGCTTCCTTGCTTAGCCTCTTCTTCCCTGAAATCATCCAAACAATTGCATCAAAGTCTTGCAAAATTTCATGAGAAATCTTCCATTCATAGCATTCAAGTAATATAACTAAAACTCATGGATTTTGCATTAAAATCATACTGTTTGGATGGTTCATTGCTTTGTTATTCATTTAACCATTCTTGGTTACTTTAAGCTCAAGAAAATGCATAAAACAACTAAAACTAACAGAAAAATGCTAGTGAAACTAGCCTAAGATGCCTTGGCATCACAACACCAAACTTAATACTTGCTTGTCCCTAAGCAAGTCCTGAGTTATTTGAGAAGAAAGTATGAAACAGAAAGCAATTACATTGGCTATATTAGCAAGCATTTGAAGTTCATCAGAAGGGTTTTATGCAGAAAGTTGCAGCATCACTTTTTCATACTTATCAGGTAAGATTATCACTTTTTCATTGCATCCATCAAACACTGCTATGGCCTCTTGTTATTCTTATGTCCTTGGCACTTTTCTCTTCTTTGTTTTTCTTTTCTTTTTCTTAGAGCTCCTTTGCTCCTTGTTTGCTTAGTGTCATGTGTTGCACAAGCCTTTGGCATTTTCTTTTTCTTATCAGTGCACTACACATATCCACTTTAGGCATTTTAGTTCACATTTCTTCTTGAGACATTGGTGCCCAGCACCTCTTTGTGTGACTAAATGTTTTGTATTTAGGTTGCTCTTGATAATGGACTTTTGGTTGATAATCCCGGGTTAGTTAACCCAAGTTACCGAGTGTTGAAACACTCCTCAGAACCTATTCATCCAAGCATATCCTTAATACATAAACACCACAGGCATTTGTCTCAGAAGTTCAAACCATTGGTGCCTAGCTTATTTTCTCAATTTTTTTTGCTTTTTGGTTGCCCTTTTTCAGTGGCTTTTTCTTCTTCTTTTTCTTTCTTTTTCATGGCCAAAGACATTTATTCATCAAGATCCATAGACAGTTTTCAATTTCTACACAAAAAAATGATAATTCTACACTCTATTTCCAGTGATGTGACTTAAACAATCAAGCATGCATACCACCACTTAATTCTACTTGATTTGTCACTAATTGAGCCAAGTTACTTTTGTTCAAACTTTTCTTTTATTTTTGGAAACAGAACAAGCATGGCAAGCATTTGATTAAGAAGGTGAAGTTATATCCAAACATCTAGGCATTCACTTTATTCAAAGCAATAAACAGACAAATATACTAAAAACTTCACATTCCAGAAAGATTCAACATTTACAGTTTAAACCAGAACAAGCATGCTTTTGTTTTGCCCTTTTTAAAGAATTATCAAGGAACAATACCACCTTGTGAAATTCCTTGTTTTCTCTTTGTTGCCAGGAAACACTTTGATTTCTCCTTCTTCTCCTAATTGTTGCTTCATGTTTTAAGATCCTTGTTTCCTTTCCTGCAAAGAGTGATGAAGTTGCTTGCTCTTCAAGCACTTGAGTGGTTAGCTCAACTATGTGTGGGTAAGTATCTGAGTCTTAAGTTGGTGTGTGAACACCAAACTTAGTCTCCCACTTACTTCTCTGTTCTTTGAATCCTTGAGTTCTCTTTGGAATGAAGTTGCTGCTAAGGGTTTTAAGCATTTCTGTGACTGCTTAGAATGGTTGTTCTTTTCATATAATTCAAAGGTTGTTGTGTTCAGTTGATCTTTATGGTGGAACACCAAACTTAGAGTCACACATTCCCCTTTGAATTATTGATCCACGAATTCATTGTTTGGTGTGAAACACCAAACTTAATTCTTTGCAATGCACAGAAACTACTTCACCCTTTTTATTGAAACAAATAAAGAAACAGCAAAAGGGTATTACCTCAGGTTGGGTTGCCTCCCAGTTGAGGTGATATTTAACCTTGTCCTTCTCCTCCACATCTCCCAAGTAATGTTTGAGTCTTTGACCGTTCACAATGAAGGTTCGTTGTGACTTTTCTTCCATGATTTCTACTTGTCCATATGTGGAGACCTTGGTGACAAGGAATGGTCCAGACCACCTTGATTTTAGCTTCCCTGGAAATAGCTTCAGCCTAAAATTGTAGAGCAATACTTTTTGTCCTTCTTCAAATTTCCTTGGGGCTATGTTGCTGTCATGCTTCTTCTTTGCTCTTTCTTTGAAAATTTTGGCATTCTCATAAGCTTCAGCTCTGAACTCTTCCAACTCTTGAATTTGCAACATCCTTCTTTCTCCAGCAGCTTTGCTGTCCAAGTTCAAAAGTTTCAAGGCCCAGTATGCCTTGTGCTCCAACTCCAGTGGCAAATGGCAAGCTTTTCCGTATACTAGTTGGTAAGGAGACATTCCAATTGGTGTTTTGAAAGCTGTCCTATATGCCCAAAGAGCATCATCTAGCTTAATCGACCAGTCCTTCCTTGAAGTTCCCACAGTCTTTTCCAAGATCCTTTTGAGTTCTCTGTTAGATATTTCGGCTTGCCCACTTGTTTGTGGATGGTATGGTGTGGCTACCTTGTGTTTGACTCCATATTTTAGAAGCAATGCCTCTAATGGTTTGTTGCAGAAGTGGCTTCCTCCATCACTGATGATTGCTCTTGGAACCCCAAAACGGCAAAAAATGTGTTTTCTGAGGAAGTTCATGACTACCTTATTATCATTGGTTGGAGTTGCTATTGCTTCAACCCATTTGGAGACATAGTCTACTGCCACAAGAATGTAATTATTTGAGTATGAGGAGGGAAAGGGTCCCATGAAATCTATCCCCCATACATCAAACAATTCAAGTTCCAGAATGAATTGTTGTGGCATTTCATTTCTTCTTGGCAGGTTCCCCGCTTTCTGGCATTCATGGCAGTGCTTCACTAGTTCCTTTGCATCTTTGAAGATAGTGGGCCAATAAAAACCACACTGCAACACCTTAGCTGCTGTTCTTTCTCCTACAAAATGTCCTCCATAAGTGGAGCCATGGCAGTCCCATAAGACTTCCCTTCCTTCTTCCTCTGATATGCATCTTCTGAGTATGCCATCGGAACATTTTTTGAACAAGTATGGTTCGTCCCAGATGAAGTATTTGGCATCATTTACCAATTTCTTCCTTTGATGCTTGTTAAATTCCAACGGCGAACTCCCAGTGGCCTTGAAGTTTGCTATGTCTGCAAACCAAGGTGCTTTGTGAATTACCATGAGTTGTTCATCAGGAAAGCACTCATTTATATGTGTGCTTTGTGCGCTTCCTTCTTCACATGGTATCCTTGATAAATGGTCTGCCACCTTGTTCTCTACACCCTTCTTGTCTTTGATTTCAATGTCAAATTCCTGCAACAAAAGAACCCATCTAATAAGTCTTGGTTTGGATTCTTGTTTAGCAAGTAAGTATTTTAAAGCTGAATGATCAGTGAAGACAATGACTTTAGATCCAATGAGATAGGATCTAAATTTGTCAAATGCAAAGACTATTGCCAAGAGTTCTTTTTCAGTGGTTGTGTAATTCCTTTGGTTATCATTCAAGACTTTACTGGCATAATAAATCACATGTACCAAATTGTCTTTCCTTTGTCCTAACACTGCCCCAATAGCAAGGTCTGATGCATCACACATCAGTTCAAAAGGTAAGTTCCAATCAGGTGGGGCAATGATAGGTGCAGAGGAAAGTTTTTGCTTCAAAAGTTCATAGGCTAGCATGCAATTTTTATCAAATACAAAGGGTGTATCAGAGACAAGCAAGTTACTCAAAGGTTTGGCTATTTTAGAAAAGTCTCTAATAAACCTTCTGTAAAAACCAGCGTGTCCCAAAAAACTCCTAACTGCCTTGACATTACTTGGTGGAGGTAGTTTTTCAATGAGTTCCACCTTAGCTCTGTCCACCTCAATGCCTCTATTAGAGATTTTGTGGCCAAGGACTATTCCTTCTGTGACCATGAAATGACATTTTTCCCAGTTTAATACTAGGTTAGTCTCTTGGCACCTCTTAAGCACCAAGGCAAGGTGGTGTAGGCAGCTAGGAAAAGAATCTCCAAACACAGAAAAATCGTCCATGAAGACCTCAATAAATTTTTCAATCATGTCCGAAAAGATGGACAGCATGCATCTTTGGAAAGTGGCAGGTGCATTGCACAATCCAAAAGGCATGCGTCTATAAGCAAAAACTCCATATGGACAAACAAATGATGTTTTCTCTTGATCTCTAGGATCAACTACTATTTGGTTGTAGCCTGAATATCCATCCAAAAAGCAATAGTAAGCATGTCCGGCAAGCCTTTCAAGCATCTGATCCATAAATGGGAGTGGGAAATGATCCTTTCTGGTGGCTTCATTGAGCTTCCTGTAGTCTATGCACATCCTCTACCCAGTGACGGTTCTTGTGGGTATGAGTTCGTTCTTCTCATTTGGCACCACAGTTATGCCACCTTTCTTGGGTACTACATGGATGGGACTAACCCATGGGCTATCAGAAATGGGGTAGATTACCCCTGCCTGCCATAACTTCATGACCTCCTTTTGTACCACTTCTTTCATGACGGGATTCAATCTTCTCTGAGCTTGGATGGAGGGTCTAGCATCCTCTTCTAACAAGATTTTATGCATGCATATTGATGAACTTATCCCTTTCAAATCAGCTAGGGTCCATCCAATGGCATCTTGATGAGTTTGTAGCACCTTAATCAATTCTTCTTCCTGTTCTTGACTCAGGGCAGAGCTAATGATAACAGGATAACTCTCATCACTACCCAAGTATGCATACTTGAGATTAGGGGGCAATGCTTTGAGCTCAGGTTTTGGTGCTTCCTTCTCTTCTTTCACTATCTCTGGCATGTTTGGCATGGTTGTTTCAGCAGCCTTGATGTCACTAACTTCTATGTCCTTGGTGAACTCCTCCTCTGCCACTTCCTTTGTTGTTTCCTCAAAGGTTTCTTGTATTGCAATGTCCACTACATCCACCCTCATGCATTCCCTTAGTGATTCTGATGGATAGCTCATTGCCTTGAATACATTAAACACCAATTTCTCATCATGTAGTCTAAGAGTGAGTTCACCCTTTTGTACATCTATGATGGCTCCAGCAGTAGCCAGGAAGGGTCTTCCCAGAATTATTGAAGCTTTGGCTTCTTCCTCCATATCTAACACCACAAAATCAGCAGGAAATATAAAATCTCCCACTTTCACCAACAAATCCTCAACTATCCCATGAGGGAATTTAAAAGTTCGATCTGCCAATTGGAGGGCCATTCTTGTTGGTTTGGCTTCCTCAATCTTCATTCTTCTCATCATTGTTAGAGACATCAAATTGATGCTGGCCCCTAAGTCACACAAGGCCTTCTCCACCATGACTTCTCCTATGATGCAGGGGATTTGGAAACTGCCTGGGTCCTTCAATTTCTGAGGCAATTTGTGCTGAATGATGGCACTGCATTCTTCAGTTAACAACACAGTTTCCTCATTTCTCCAGCTTCTCTTCTTGGTCATTAATTCTTTTAAGAATTTTGCATAGAGTGGCATTTGCTCTATTGCCTCAGCAAACGGAATGTTGATTTGGAGCTTCTTGAAAATCTCCAAGAACCTGGAGAATTGACCATCCTTTTCACTTTTCATCAAACGTTGAGGATATGGTGCTTTAGGTGTATAAGGCTTCAGGACCTCTTTTTCTTTTTCTTTTGTTGCGGACGGTGTAAAAGATTGTCCTTGTTCCTTGTCTCTCACATGTTCCCTTGCTTCATCCTCTGTGGTTTCCTTTGAGATCTCCTTTAGATTCTTTCCACTTCTGAGGGTTATGGCCTTACATTCTTCCCTTGCAATAGCCTTGGCAGCATGAGAAACGCTTGTCCTAGGAGTTTGCTTAGACAAATACAAAATTTGATTTTCTAGCTTCTGGATGGCAGCTCCTTGGTTTTGCAGGTTAGAATTTACTTCTTCCTTAAAAGCTTTCAATTCGGTTATGTCTTGACTCATGGTTGCAAGCATTCCTTCTATCCTATTTAATTGATCTTGAAATTGTTGGTTCGGGTTAGGTTGGGTAGGTTGATTATTTTGGCCATGATACGGTGGTTGGGAGTAAGTGTTTTGTGTGGCTTGGTATGATCTTTGGTTGGAGTTTTGGTATGTGGAATTGTTATGTTGGTTGTGGTTGTAAGGCTTGTGGTTTTGTGGTTGGGTTTGTTGGTTCCCCCACCCAAAGTTTGGGTGATTTTTCCATCCTGGGTTGTAAGTGTTGGAATGTGGATCATATGATTGCCTTTGTTGGTTTCCCACATAGTTGGCCTCTTCCCAATCACCTCCTTCAATGCTTACTTCCTCTTGATCTTGTGTGTGTATTGCAGCTACTTGCTTTGTTTCTAATTGCCTGGTAAGCTCTGCTAGTTGCTTGGCAAACACCTTGTTTTGGGCTAGAATTGTATCAACATGGTTCAGCTCCATGACTCCCTTAGTGTTGTGCCTCTCTGATGCATAGTAGTACTCATTCTCAGCCACTGTCTCAATTACTTCAATGGCTTCTTCCACAGTCTTTTTCCTGTTCAATGAACCTCCTGATGAATGGTCTACAGCCTTCCTTGATTCATAAGAGAGTCCATCATAGAAAATATGCAATTGCACCCAATCATGGAACATGTCTGGTGGGCATTTCCTTGTCAAATCCTTGAATCTCTCCCATGCCTCGTAGAGAGTTTCACCATCTTGTTGTCTAAAAGTCTGAACCTCAGATCGAAGCCTATTGACCTTTTGTGGGGGGTAGAAACGTGCCAGAAACTTGCTTTCCACCTCATCCCATGTTGTTAGACTCCCCCTTAGGAATGATTCCAGCCACTTAGCTGCTTTGTCCCTAAGTGAAAATAGGAACAAAAGCAGTTTATAGGCATCTTCCTGGACTCCATTGGACTTCACAGTGTCACAAATTCTCAGGAATTTTGTGAGATGTTGGTTGGGACCTTCATTAGCACTCCTACCAAATGAACAATGATTCTCCACAAGTGATATTAGCTGTGGTTTGAGTTCAAAATTGTTGGCCTGAATGGGTGGTTTCTGAATGCTGCTACCACAATTCCCAGAGGTTGGGTTTATGTATGAACTAAGAACCCTCCTCTCAGGAATGGCATTGTTTCCATCAGCTCTCTCATGGTTGTGAACTTCTCTATCCATGTTGAGATCTAAAGCTTCCTCAAAATTGTCCTCAGATTCTCCTTCAGATTCCTCTTCTCCCAGTACTCTCTTCCCTCTTGCTTCCCTTCTCAGTCTATGAAGGGTCCTCTCTGGTTCGGTATATGGAGGAGTTGATGTCTCTCCTCTCCTACCTGTCATACAAAAACACAACACAGGCAACAAACAAGTGAAATACTCTTGGTTAATGGAAGAGTATGGTTAGAGCAATTGAGGAATTAATTCAAACAGTTAGTGAGTCAGTGAGTTAGTTGCTTGAATTTAAAGGCATAAAGAAAGAAAGCATGTAACAGAGTGCAGAAATTGAAATTCAACAAGTAACGTGTACTGAATTAATCAAAACAAAAAAATGCTCAATCTAGTTAACTTCCAATTTGAGAATTGTCAATCGAAAACCAATCCCCGGCAACGGCGCCATAAACTTGATGCGCATAAACTAGTTATGCTACGATTTAGGAAATTGCACGATCGGCAAAATTCCTTCCGGCAAGTGCACCGGTTATCGTCAAGTAAAAACTCACAATAGAGTGAGGTCGAATCCCACAAGGATTGGTTGAGTGAGCAATTCGGAGTAGAAGTGTGTTCTAGTTGAGCGGAATCAAGATTTAGATGAGAATTGCGGAATGTAAAATTGGCGGGAAAAGTAAATGACAAGAAATTGAAATGGCGGAATCTTAAATTGCATGAATTAAAGAGCAGAAGCTAAATTGCTGAAATTAAAAGGGAATGGGGGTGATTGCATGAATTGAGTTGCAGAATGTAAAGAGAAAGTGGAAATCAGAAATGGGGAATTCATTGGGTATAGGAGATATTGAGATCTCCGAATCAAAACATGTTTATCTCTTCCTCAACCAATGCGTTCATTGAATTTTGCTTGGCAATCTTATATGATTGGATCCCAATCCCTTGGCTCACCAATTCTCTCTAAAAACAAACAAATTCCCAATCCCTTGGTTTAAATGTTCATAAGAAGAGATGATGCTCGATCACTGATTATACCACACAGTTTCATGAACCACAATTTGGTAGGATTACATGTCACAATATCCATCCAAACCCCAATCCAATTCACTGTGAGAAAGCTTCTCTAGCATGAATCCTCCATTCCTTTCCCAAGGTTCCGAAGGATTCCAATTATGGGTAGTTTCTTTCACAAGACAACTACCCAATGGAATTAGATCGAGAAGCTTTCTAACAAAATTCAAGAGAAAAGATTGAAGAAGAAGATAAACTATTATTGATTCATTGAATTACAATAGAGCTCCCTAACCCAATGAAAGGGGTTTAGTGAGTCATAGCTCTGAATTCAACTACAAAGATATGAAAACTAGCCTAATGAAAGAGTAAAAGTCCCTTCCTAACTTAAATTCTATCCTATTTATACACTTTCTATATTGAGCTTCTGTTGTGTTTCTTGGGCTTTGAGGCCTCTCCCTGCTTTCCTTTTGCCTTGGGTTTATGATCCATAATCTTGATGAGGCTGTTGATCCAAATTCTGTAACATTCATTGAGCCAACTTAGTGATAATCAAATAATGACACATGACTCAATAAATTGAAATTTCAGACTCATCAATCCTTCAGGCCCAATCCCATAAACCATGATATTCAATTGGGTTTCATACCAGAGTAAGTTTAAGTTAATGTTTGTGCTCAAATACTAACTTAAACCGCAATATTTTTGGCCCAGAAACCCTTTTCCAAGAGTGGCGTTTAAGTTGCAGTTTAAGCTTAAACTGCAGCTTAAACGCCAGACACTTCCAGTGATGCCTTTTGTGGAAGCACGTTTAAGCTTCAGTTTAAGGTTAAACTGAAGCTTAAACGTGGAAATGGAATAAGGCAGCCCTGGAGGGTAATATAGTCGAACACGTTTAAGCTTCAGTTTAAGGTTAAACTGAAGCTTAAACGTGGAGATAGAAAAGGCAGCCCTGGAGGTCGAACACGTTTAAGCTCCAGTTTAAGGTTAAACTGGAGCTTAAACATGGAAATGGAAGAAGGCATCCTGGAGGTCGAACACGTTTAAGCTCCAGTTTAAGGTTAAACTGGAGCTTAAACGTGGAAGCTGAGAAAGGTAGCCCTGGAGGTCGAACACGTTTAAGCTCCAGTTTAAGGTTAAACTGGAGCTTAAACGTGGAAGCTTAGAAAGGTAGCCCTGGAGGTGTCGAACACGTTTAAGCTCCAGTTTAAGGTTAAACTGGAGCTTAAACGTGGAAGCTGAGAAAGGTAGCCCTGGAGGTCGAACACGTTTAAGCTCCAGTTTAAGGTTAAACTGGAGCTTAAACGTGGAAGCTTAGAAAGGTAGCCCTGGAGGTGTCGAACACGTTTAAGCTCCAGTTTAAGGTTAAACTGGAGCTTAAACGTGGAAATGGAGAAAGCAACCCTGGAGGAGAAACTTGGTCGAACACGTTTAAGCTCCAGTTTAAAGTCAAACTGGAGCTTAAACGTGGAAATGGCTCCCTGGTGCTTTTCCCCTTTCTGGCGTTTAACCTCCAGTTTAAGGTTAAACTGGAGGTTAAACGTGGAACTGCCCCCCTTGGTGTCCTTCTCACTTCTGGCGTTTAACCTCCAGTTTAAGGTTAAACTGGAGGTTAAACGTGGAAATGCTTCTTTGGTGAGACTTTCATTCTGGCGTTTAACCTCCAGTTTAAGGTTAAACTGGAGGTTAAACTTCAATTCCAGCATTTCTTAGCCTTCCTGATTCTGGCGTTTAAGCTCCAGTTTAGGCTTAAACTGGAACTTAAACTCCACATGTGATATTCAAGCTTCCTTTATTGATTTTGTTGCTTCCTTGCTTAGCCTCTTCTTCCCTGAAATCATCCAAACAATTGCATCAAAGTCTTGCAAAATTTCATGAGAAATCTTCCATTCATAGCATTCAAGTAATATAACTAAAACTCATGGATTTTGCATTAAAATCATACTGTTTGGATGGTTCATTGCTTTGTTATTCATTTAACCATTCTTGGTTACTTTAAGCTCAAGAAAATGCATAAAACAACTAAAACTAACAGAAAAATGCTAGTGAAACTAGCCTAAGATGCCTTGGCATCATTTGGCATTATCCTCCAATAGGATTTTGTGCATGCATCTAGCTGGGCTTATGCCCTTAAGGTCACCTATGGACCACCCAAGAGCTGTCTTGTGTGTCCTTAGCACTTGAATAAGTGCTTCCTCTTCCTGTGAATTTAAAGCAGAGCTTATGATCACTGGAAAAGTGTCACCTTCTCCCAGAAATGCATATTTCAAGGATGGTGGTAGTGGCTTGAGCTCGGTTTTAGGGGGTTTTTCCTCTTTTAGAAGAAAGTTCAGAGGCTCTTTTATGTCCCCTGAATCCTCCAAATCAGGCTGAACATCTTTAAAGATGTCTTCCAACTCTGATTCGAGACTCTCAGCCATGTTGATCTCTTCTACTAAAGAGTCAATGAGATCAACTTTCATGCAGTCTGTTGATGTGTCTGGATGCTGCATGGCTTTGACAGCGTTCAACTTGAACTCATCATCATTGACTCTCAGGGTTATTTCCCCCTGTTGGACATCAACGAGGGATCGTCCAGTTGCTAGGAAGGGTCTTCCTAGAATGAGAGTAGCACTCTTGTGGTCCTCCATTTCCAGCACAACAAAATCAGTAGGAAAGGCGAATGGCCCAACTCTGACAATCATGTCTTCAATCACTCCTGATGGGTATTTAGTGGAACCATCAGCAAGTTGGAGACATATCCGGGTTGGTTTAACTTCTTCAGTTAAGCCAAGCTTCCTGATAGTGGATGCAGGTATTAGGTTGATGCTTGCCCCAAGATCGCATAAAGCTGTCTTGGTGCAGTCACCTTCTAATATGCATGGTATCAGAAAACTCCCAGGAAAGCTTTTCAGAATGACTGCACTGCATTCTTCAGTGAGGAGAACTCTTTCTGTTTCTCTCCACTCCTTTTTATGACTCAAGATTTCTTTCATGAACTTGGCATAAGAAGGTATTTGCTCAAGTGCCTCTGCAAATGGAATCTTTATTTCAACAGTCCTTAGATAATCTGCAAAGCGAGCAAATTGCTTATCCTGCTCCTCTTTCCGGAGTTTTTGAGGATAAGGTATCTTGGCTTTATATTCCTCAACCTTAGTCGTTAAAGAAGCCCTTTTAGAGGGGTTGCTATCAGCACTTGTGTGTGTCTGATCCCTCACTGGCAATTGAGTGCCAGAGTCAGAAGCTGGAGTGACGTTAGACGCCAGCTCACTGTCTGTTCCTGGCGCCTGAACGCCAGAAATGTGCCCATGTTGGGCGTTCAACGCTGGATTCTGCCCCATTTGGGCGTTCAATGCCAGATTCTTGCCCATTTCTGGCGTTGAACGCCAATCTTGCCTTGCTTCTGGCGCTGAACGCCAGTTTTGGGCATGGTCTGGGCATTCAGCGCCAGCCTTCCACCCATTTTCTGGCGTTTTAGTGCCAGAATTTTTTTTTCCCTGGGCTTTTACTGTCCTCAGGTGAATCTTTGGTGGGTCGCTCATTTCTTGAATTTTTGATGCCTTGAGGTGGGGTATTTAGTGTTTTCCCACTTCTTAATTGAACTGCTTGGCATTCTTCTACTATTTGCCTTGATAGCTGCTGCTTTGTTTGCTTAAACTGTTCGTTCATATGTATATTAGCTATCCTTGTCTCCTGTAACCTGTCTTTGAATTCAGCTAGCTGCTTTGTTAGAAAATCCAATTGCTGATTGAATTCAGCAGCTTGTTTTACAGTACTGAATTCAGCAGTTACTGTTTTAACCTCTTCATTCATGGAAGGGTTGCTGCTTAGATACAGATGCTGATTCCTGGCGACTGTATCAATGAGCTCTTGAGCCTCTTCAATTGTCTTTCTCATATGGATAGATCCCCCAGCTGAGTGGTCTAGAGACATCTGAGCTCCTTCTGCAAGCCCATAGTAGAAGATGTCTAACTGAACCCACTCTAAAAACATTTCAGAGGGGCATTTTCGTAGAATCTCTCTGTATCTCTCCCAGGCATCATAAAGAGATTCATTATCTCCTTGCTTGAAGCCTTGGATGTCCAGCCTTAGCTGTGTCATCCTTTTTGGAGGGAAATATTGATTCAAGAATTTTTCTGTCAGCTGTTTCCACGTCCTTATGCTGGCCTTAGGTTGGTTATTCAACCACCTCTTAGCTTGATCTTTTACAGCAAATGGAAACAGTAATAGTCTGTAGACATCCTGATCTATTTCTTTATCATGTACTGTGTCAGCAATTTGTAAAAACTGTGCCAGAAACTCTGTAGGTTCTTCCTGTGGAAGACCGGAATACTGGCAACTTTGCTGCACCATGATAATGAGCTGAGGATTCAACTCAAAGCTACTGACTCCAATGGAGGGTATGCAGATGCTACTCCCATATGAAGTAGTAGAGGGGTTAGAATATGACCCCAGAGTCCTCCTGGACTGTTCATCTCCATTTATGTCCATGATGGATATATGGATATAACTTGGACTGATTTACCTTTTTAATTATTTTATTTTATGGAAAGAGGACAACTTAACCAAAAATAAAAATAACAAAAATTATGATTTTCGAGAAAGTGAGGAGAGAAAAAGTGGTTGGAAAGTTTTGAAAAAGATATGATTTGGAAAAGATTTTCAAAATTTTTTTTTTTTATATAATTTTCGAAAATTTGTTTTTAAAATAGAGAGAAAAGATATTTTTGAATTTAAAGAGGAGAGAGAAAAACAATAAGATAGCACAAGATTTAAAATTTTTAGATCTAATGCTCCCTATTTTCGAAAATTTTGGAGGGAAAACACCAAGGAACACCAAACTTAAAAATTTTAAAATCAAGTCACAAGGAAAACTCAAGAACACGAAGAAAGAACACCAAACTTAAAGTTTTTAGAAAACCAAACCAAAATTTTCGAAAACCAAAGGGAAATCAACAAGAAAACACCAAACTTAAAGTTTGGCACAGGATTTAATAGAAAAAATTATTTTTGAAAAAGGTTTTTTTTTTTTTTAAAATATGATAGCCAATTACCATGAACATAAACACCACGTTCTAATTAACTGAGCTATAAATTTAAAGTGTTTTAACAAGGGATAAATAATAAAATACTCTAAACCAAAAAAAAAGAAAGATTTTTCCTAATCTAAGCAACAAAATAATCCGTCAGTTGTTCAAACACGAACGATCCCCGGCAACGGCGCCAAAAACTTGGTGCACGAATTGTGAATCACACTTTTCACAACGCGTACCACTAACCAGCAAGTGCACTGAGTCGTCCAAGTAATACCTCACGTGAGTAAGGGTCGAATCCCACGGAGATTGTTGGTTTGAAGCAATCTATGGTTATCTTGTAAATCTTAGTCAGGAAGTAGTTATGTTTATCAGTTGAATTGTGAATAACCAAGAGAGCATAAATTAAAGGTTACTTGTTGTGCAGTAATGGAGAATATGTTGGAGTTTTGGAGATGCTTTGTCTTCTGAATCTCTGCTTTCCTCTGTCTTCTGATTCACGCACGCACGTCCTCCTATGGCAAGCTGTGTGTTGGTGGATCACCGTTGTCAATGGCTACCTTCCATCCTTCCAGTGAAAACTACGCTCACGCGCTCTGTCACAGCACGGCTAATCAGTGGTTGGTTCTCGATCCGGTTGGAATAGGATTTACTATCCTTTTGCATCTGTCACTAACGCCCAACCTTCAGGAGTTTGAAGCTCGTCACAGTCATTCAATCCTTGAATCCTAGTCGGAATACCACAGACAAGGTTTAGACTTTCTGGATTCTCATGAATGCTGCCATCAGTTCTAGCTTATACCACGGAGATTCTGATTAAGGAATCTAAGAGATACTCATTCAATCGTATATAGAACGGAGGTGGTTGTCAGGCACACGTTCATGATTTGAGGAAGGTGATGAATGTCACAGATCATCACCTCCATCACAGTTAAGCGCGAATGAACATCTTAGATAGGAACAAGCGTGTTTGAATGGAAAACAGAAATACTTGCATTAATTCATCGAGACACAGCAGAGCTCCTCACCCCCAACAATGGGGTTTAGAGACTCATGCCGTCAGAGAATACAAAGTTTAGATCTGAAAATGTCATGAGATACAAAATAAATCTCTAAAAGTTGTTTAAATACTAAACTAGTAGCCTAGGTTTACAAAAATTGGATAAACTATGATGGATGATGCAGAGATCCACTTCTGGGGCCCACTTGGTGTGTGTTGGGGCCCACTTGGTGTGTGCTGGGGCTGAGACTTAAGCAATTCACGTGCAGAGGCCATTTGTGGAGTTGAACGCCAGTTTTTATGCCAGTTTGGGCGTTCAACTCCAGCTTTTGATCCTTTTCTGGCGCTAGACGCCAGAATTGGGCAGAGAACTGGCGTTGAACGCCAGTTTACGTCGTCTATCCTTGTGCAAAGTATGAACTATTATATATTGCTGGAAAGCCCTGGATGTCTACTTTCCAACGCCATTGGAAGAACGCCATTTCGAGTTCTGTAGCTCCAAAAAATCCACTTTGAGTGCAGGGAGGTCAGAATCCAACAGCATCAGCTGTCCTTTTTCAGCCTGAATCAGATTGTTGCTCAGCTCCTTCAATTTCAGCCAGAAAAATACCTGAAATTACAGAAAAACACACAACTCATAGTAAAGTCTAGAAATATGAATTTTTCCTAAAAACTAATAAAAATAGACTAAAAACTAACTAAAACATACTCTAAACTATATGAAATTATCCCCAAAAAGCGTATAAAATATCCGCTCATCATAGGCCAACGTTAGTGACAATGTTGAGTATCACTAATGTTGGCTTCTCTTCCCCCTTTAACGTTAGAGGCCACGTTAACTAGGTTAACGTGGCTTCTAACGTGGCCACTTATGAGTAATTGCCAACGTCAGTGACAATGTTAAGTGTCACTAACGTTGGCTCAACTTCTCTTCTCCACGTTAGAGTTCACGTTAACTTAGTTAACGTGACTCTCTAACGTGGGCATTGATGGCTTTTTGAGAGTGTTATTGGCAATCACTTTTCTCATTAATCTTGCAAGTTACCTCCCCTTTTCTGGCTTCCTTTTGGTCCTGAAATCAAGCAATAAAGTGCATCAAAGCTCTAGTCCAAGTCATGAGTAATGCAACATAATATTTGTCACTAAAATTATGAAAAATCCTCATAAATTATGTAAAATGCACAATGTATGCTTGAATCAAGGCATAAGTGAATATCTACCCAAAACTAGCTTATTTCCTAAAGAAATGCATGAAACTAACCTAAAAACAATAAAGAAAAGGTCAGTGAAACTGGCCAAGATGCCCTGGCATCAGTTGTTTTGATTTTGCTTTAATTTTGCAGCTGTTTTTATGACTCCATATGATCATCAACCTAAAGAAAACGTAACATGGCAATGGAAAACAAATGTCTATAAAAAATAAATATAACTAAATAACATTGGGTTGCCTCCCAATAAGCGCTTCTTTAAGGTCAATAGCTTGACAGTGAGCTCTTAGAAAGCTTCTGATGAGCGGATAATTTATATGCTTTTTGGCATTATTTTTAGTATGTTTTTAGTATATTTTAGCTAGTTTTTATTATGTTTTTATTAGTTTTTAAATAAAAATCATATTTCTGGACTTTACTATGAGTTTGGGTGTTTTTCTGTGATTTCAGGTATTTTCTGACTGAAATTGAGGGACCTGAGCAAAAATCTGATTCAGAGGCTGAAAAAGGACTGCAGATGCTGTTGGATTCTGACCTCCCTGCACTCGAAGTGGATTTTCTAGAGCTACAGAAGCCCAATTGGCGCGCTCTTAATTGGGTTAGAATGTAGACATCCTGGGCTTTCCAGCAAAATATAATAGTCCATACTTTGCCCAAGATTTAATGTCCCAAACTGGCGTTCAAAGTCTGAATAGAAATTCTGGCGTCAAAACGCTAGAACTGGCATAAAAGCTGGAGTTAAACACCCAAACTGGCACAAAAGCTGGCGTTTAACTCCAAGAAGAGTCTCTACACGTGAAAGCTTCAATGCTCAGCCCAAGCACACACCAAGTGGGCCCCGTAGTGGATTCTGCATCATTTACTCATTTCTGTAAACCCTAGGTTACTAGTTCTCTATAAATAAGACCTTCTGCTATTGTATTTACAAACTTTTACACACTTTTACATCTTTGGAACTTATATGTTCACGTTTGAGGCTGGCCTCATGGCCATGCCTAGACCTTGTTCTTATGTATTTTCAACGGTGGAGTTTCTACACACCATAGATTAAGGTGTGGAGCTCTGCTGTTCTTCATGAATTAATGCAAAGTACTACTGTTTTTCTATTCAATTCACGCCTACTTCTTCTCTAAGATATACACTCGTTCCTCAACTTGATGAATGTGATGATCCGTGACACTCATCATCATTCTCACCTATGAACGCGTGCCTGACAACCACTTCCGTTCTACATGCAAACAAGCTTGAATGTGTATCTCTTGGGTTTCTAATCCAAGATTGGAACCTTCGTGGTATAGGCTAGAACTATTGGTGGCCATTCCTGAGGTCTGAAAAGTCTAAACCTTGTCTGTGGTATTCCGAGTAGGATCTGGGAAGGGATGACTGTGATGAGCTTCAAACTCGCAAGTGTTGGGCGTATGACAGACGCAAAAGGATCAATGGATCCTATTCCAACATGATCGAGAACCGACAGATGATTAGCTGTGTGGTGACAGCGTATTTGGAATATTTTCACTGAGAAGACGGGAAGTAGCCATTGACAACGGTGATGCCCAACATAAAGCTTGCCATCGAATGGAGTATGAATGATTGGAAGAAGGCAATAGGAAAGCAGAGGTTCAGAAGGAAAAAAGCATCTTCATACGCTTATCTGAAATTCCTACCAATGAATTACATAAGTATCTCTATCTTTATTTTATTTTTTATTCATATTTTAATTATCAATTCTCCATAACCATTTGAATCCGCTTGACTGAGATTTACAAGATGACCATAGTTTGCTTCAAGCCGACAATCTCCGTGGGATCGACCCTTACTCACGTAAGGTTTATTACTTGGATGACTCAGTGCACTTGCTGGTTAGTTGTGCGGAGTTGTGATAAAGAGTTGAGATTACAATTGTGCGTATGGTGTGCGAAATCGTGATCATTCCATTCCTTGGTAATGGCGCTAAAAACTCAATACGCACGTTCATGATCTTATATCTGTTTCACAACTTCGTACAACTAACCAGCAAGTCCACTGGGTCGTCCAAGTAATAAACCTTACATGAGTAAGGGTCGATCCCACGGAGATTGTCGACTTGAAGCAAGCTATGGTCATCTTGTAAATCTCAGTCAGGCGGATTAAATTGTTTTAAGAAATTATAGTGGATGAAAATAAATAAGATATAAAATAGGATAGTGGTACTTATGTAATTCCTTGGTGAGAATTTCAGATAAGCGTATAGAGATGCTTTCGTCCCTCTGAACCTCTCCTTTCCTGCTGTCTTCATCCAATCCTTCCTACTCCTTTCCATGGCAAGCTGTATGTAGCTCATCACCGTTGTGAATGGCTACTTCCCATCCTCTCTGTGAAAATGGTCCGATGCGCTGTCACTGCATGGCTAATCATATGGAGGTTCTCGATCATACTGGAATAGGATTCACCCTCCTTTTGCGTCTGTCACTACGCCCAGTACTTGCGAGTTTGAAGTTCGTCACAGCAATCCCTTCCCGGATCCTACTTGGAATACCACAGACAAGGTTTAGACTTTCCGGATCTCAGGAATGGCCATCCATGGGTTCTAACTTATACCACGAAGATTCCAATATCTCGGACTCGGTCTTCTGTATTAGATATCCAAGAGATACTCATTCTAGCTTATTTGCATGCAGAACGGAAGTGTTTGTCAGGCACGCATTCATAGGTGAGAATGATGATGAGCGTCACATAATCATCACATTCATCATGTTCTTGGGTGCGAATGGATATCTTAGAATTGGAATAAGCTTTAATTGAATAGAAAAACAGTAGTACTTTGTATTAATTCATGAGGAACAGCAGAGCTCCACACCTTAATCTATGGAGTGTAAAAACTCTACCGTTTGAAAATACATAAGTGATAAGGTCTAGCCATGGCCTAATGGCCAGCCCCCAAAACATGATCAAAGGACCAAAAGATAATCCAAAGATGTAAATACAACAGTAAAAAGTCCTATTTATACTAAACTAATTACTAGGGTTTACATAAATGAGTAAATAATGCAGAAATCCACTTCCGGGGCCCACTTGGTGTGTGCTTGGGCTGAGCTTGAAGTTTACACGTGGAGAGGTCATTCTTGGAGTTGAACGCCAGTTTGTAACGTGTTTCTGGCGTTGAACTCCACTTTGCAACTTGTTTCTGGCGCTGAACGCCAGACTACAACATGGAACTGGAGTTCAACGCCAGTTTGTGTCATCTAAACCCGAACAAAGTATGGACTATTATATATTGCTGGAAAGCCCTAGATGTCTGCTTTCCAACGCAATTAGAAGCGTGCCATTTAGAGTTCTGTAGCTCCAGAAAATTCACTTTGAGTGCAGAGAGGTCAGAATCCAACAGTATCTGCAGTCCTTCTTCAACCTCTGAATCTGATTTTTGCTCAGGTCTCTCAATTTCAGCCAGAAAACACCTGAAATCACAGAAAAACACACAACTCATAGTAAAGTCCAGAAATGTGATTTTTAATTAAAAACTAATAAACTAAAAACTAACTAAATCATATTGAAAACTATGTAAAAACAATGCCAAAAAGCGTATAAATTATCCGCTCATCAGCGTACCATGATGATGGCGCCATTGATGATCATAATTTTGTGCACCAAGTTTTTGGCGCCGTTGCTGGGGAGGGAATGAACAACAATTTTGCATTTGTTTCTGGCAACAACAGTGCCAAGTTTGGTCCGGCAACAACACCAAGTTTTTGGCGCCGTTGCCGGGGATTGTTCGAGTTTGGACAACTGACGGTTCAACTTGTTGCTTAGATTAGGTAATTTTATTTTATGTTTAAGCTTTTTACTTCCTATTTTCGAAAAAAATTTTCAAAAATACAAAAATATTTCTATTCTGTTCTTCAGAGTTTTTAAGAATGAATTCTAGAGTTTCATGATGATTTGTTGAAGCCTGGCTGGCTGTGAAGCCATGTCTAATCTTTTGGACCGAGGTTTCAACTTATCATCACAAGAGCTTATTGATTTCTATCAATCTTGCTGTTGAAAGTAATGATTTGCTAAAGCTTGGCTGGCCATTGGCCATGTCTAGTGTTTTGGACCGAAGCTTTCCTGAAAGATTGGCTGGCTAGTAAGCCATGTCTAATTCCTGGACCGGAGTTTTAGACTAACATTGCAATGATTCCTGGAATTCTTATTAAAAATTTTGAATCCCTTTATTTTCCTTTCTATATAATTTTTGAAAAATCACAAAATTTTTTTTTTATAAAATCATAAAAATCAAAAATATTTTATGTATCTTAGTGTCAATTTTTAAGTTTGGTGTCAATTGCATGTCTTTCTTCTTCTTGCATTTTTTCGAATATATGTAATATGTTCTTCATTGATCTTCAAGCTGTTCTTGATGATTCCATAGCTCTGATCTTTAATTTCTCTTATTTTGTGTCTTTTGTTGTTTCTCATATGCATTTTCAATTTGTTATGGTCCTTAATATACAAACTTCTAAGTTTGGTGTCTTGCATGCATTGTTTATTTGATCTTAGTTGCATCCTTTTTATTATTGTGTCTCATCATTAAAAAATCAAAATTTTTTTTTTAAATTTGTGTCTTTTCAAGTCAATAACACAGAGAATTGAAGATTCAGAACATTCAGCAGAGGAATTACACAGAAAAAGCTGGGCATTCAAAACGCCCAATGAAGAAGGAAAACTGGCATTTAAACGCCAGCCAGGGTACCTGGCTGGGTGTTAAACGACCAAAAAGGTAGCATTTTGGGCATTTAACGCTAGGAGGACACTAGAGGGAAGATTTTGTTTTTAATTCAAATCTTTTTCAAATTTTCATAATTTTTCAAAATCAAATTTTTTTCAAATCATATCTTTTCAATCATATCTTTTCAAAATCAATTTCTTTTCAATTTTTTTATTTATTACTATTTTAAAAAATCCTTGCTACAATTAGTGATTTAATTCAAAATTTTCAAGTTATTACTTGCCGATTAAGAACGGATCAAAAGTTTTAATTCTAGAATCATATCTTTTAATTTCTTGTTGGTCAAGTAATCAACTTTAATTTTAAAAACTTTCTTCTTTTAAATTTGATTCTCAATCATATCTTCTCAATCATGTCTTTTCAATCACATATTTTTCAAAATTAAGTTTCAATCATATCTTTTTGATTTCTAATTTCAAAATCTTTTTCAAAAAACACTTAATTTCTTTCCCAATCTTAGTTTTCGAAAATTATTTACCAAATTTTCAAAATTTCTCTTAATTATTTCAAAATCCTTTACTTTATTTTCGAAAATTCTTCCCCTCTTCTCACATCCTTCTATTTAAAGGACTAACACCTCTCCATTATCAATAATTCGAACTCTATCTCTCTTGATAAGTTCAAATTCTCTCTTCTCTACCTCATCCTTCTATTTTTATTTTCCTCTGACACCTCAAGGAATCTCTATACTGTGACATAGAGGATTCTATATTTTCTTCTCCTCCCTTTTTATATGAGCAGGAGCAAGGACAAAGGCATTCTTGTTGAAGCTGATCCTGAACCTGAAAGGACCTTGAAGAGAAAGCTAAGAGAAGCTAAAGTACAACTCTCTATAGAGGACCTAACAGAACTTTTCAAACAAGAAGAAGCCATGGCAGCCGAAAACAACAACAATGCCAACAATGCAAGGAAGGTGCTTGGTGACTTTGCTGCACCTACTCCTGACTTCTATGGGAGAAGCATCTCAATCCCTGCCATTGGAACAAATAACTTTGAGCTTAAGCCTCAATTAGTTTCTCTGATGCAACAGAATTGCAAGTTTCATGGATTTCCATTGGAAGATCCTCATCAGTTCTTAGCTAAATTCTTGCAAATCTGTGACACTGTCAAGACCAATGGGGTTGATCCCGAGGTCTACAAACTTATGCTCTATCCCTTTGCTGTAAGAGACAGAGCTAGAACATGGTTGGATTCACAACCTAAAGAAATCCTGAACTCTTAGGAAAAGCTAGCCAATACCTTCTTGGCAAAGTTCTTTCCACCTCAAAAATTGAGCAAGCTTAGAGTGGAAGTTCAAATCTTCAGACAGAAGGAAGGTGAATCCCTCTATGAAGCTTGGGAAAGATACAAGCAATTGATCAGAAGGTGTCCTTCTGACATGCTTTCAGAATGGAGCATTATAGGTATCTTCTATGATGGTCTGTCTGAACTGTCCAAGATATCATTGGACAGCTCTGCTGGAGGATCTCTTCATCTGAAGAAGACGCCTGCAAAAGCACAGGAACACATTGAGATGATTGCAAATAACCAATTCATGTACACTTCTGAAAGGAATCCTGTGAATAATGGGACGAATCAGAAGAAAGGAGTTCTTGAAATTGATACTCTGAATGCCATATTGGCTCAGAACAAAATATTGACTCAGCAAGTCAATATGATTTTTCAGAGTCTGTCTAGAATGCAAGCAGCAACAGGCAGTACCAAGGAAGCTTCATCTGAAGAAGAAGCTTATGATACTGAGAACCCAGCAATGGAAGAGGTGAATTACATGGGAGAACCCTATGGAAACACCTATAATCCTTCATGGAGAAATCATCCAAACCTCTCATGGAAGGATCAACAGAGGCCCCAACAAGGCTTCAATAACAGTAATGGTGAAAGAAATAGGTTTAGCAATAGCAAGCCTTTTCCATCATCTTCTCAGCAACAAACAGAGAATTCTAAGTAGAACCACTCTGACTTAGCAACCGTAGTCTCTGATCTAATTAAAACCACCCAAAGTTTCATGACTGAAACAAGGTCCTCCATTAGAAATTTGGAGGCACAAGTGGGTCAGCTGAGCAAGAAAGTTACTGAACTCCCTCCTAGTGCTCTTCCAAGCAATACAGAAGAGAATCCAAAAGGAGAGTGCAAGGCCATCAACATACCCCACACGGCCGAACCTGGAGAGGAGGAAGAGGCAGTGATCTCCCCTGAGGAAGACCTCAATGGACGTCCACTGGCCTCCAAGGAGTTTCCCAATGAGGAACCATGGGAATCTGAGGCTCACACTGAGACCATAGAGATTCCATTGAATTTACTTTTGCCATTCATGAGCTCTGATGAGTATTCTTCCTCTGAAGAGGATGAAGATGTTACTGAAGAACAAGTTGCTAAGTACCTTGGAGCAATTATGAAGCTAAATGCCAAGTTATTTGGTAATGAGACTTGGGAGGATGAACCCCTCTTGCTCACCAAAGAACCGGATGACTTGACTAGGCAGAGATTACCTCTGAAGAGACAAGATCCTGGAAAGTTCTCAATACCTTGTACCATAGGCATCATAACCTTTGAGAAGGCTCTGTGTGACCTAGGGTCAAGCATAAACCTCATGCCTCTCTCTGTAATGGAAAATCTAGGAATCCTTGAGGTACAAGCTGCAAGAATCTCACTAGAGATGGCAGACAATTCAAGAAAACAAGCTTATGGACTTGTAGAGGATGTCTTGGTAAAGGTTGAAGGCCACTACATCCCTGCTGATTTCATAATCCTAGATACTGGAAAGTGTATGGATGAATCCATCATCCTTGGCAGACCCTTGCTAGCCACAGCAAGAGCTGTGATTGATGTAGACAGAGGAGAATTGGTCCTTCAAGTGAATGAGGACTCCCTTGTGTTTAAAGCTCAAGGATCTCCCTCTGTAACCATGGAGAGGAAGCATGAAAAGCTTCTCTCAATGCAGAGTCAAACAAAATCCCCACATTTAAACTTTAAGATTGGTGTGGGAAGCCACAACCAAACTCTAAGTTTGGTGTTGAAAGGCCATTATCATGCTCTGAGTACCTGTAAGGCTCCATGAGAGCCCACTGTCAAGCTACTGACATTAAAGAAGCGCTTGTTATGAGGTAACCCAATTTTACTTATCTATGTTAAATTTCTATTTTCCATTGTTATTTTATGTTTTCTGTAGGTTGATAATCATGAGAAGTCATAAAAACAACTGAAAAAGCAAAAACAGAATGAAAAACTGTATTAAAAATAGCACACCCTGGAGGAGAAGCCTAATGGCGTTTAAACGCTAGTAAGGGCAGCAGAATGGGCGTTAAACGCCCAGTCTGGCACCATTCTAGGTGTTTAACGCCAGAAATGGGCACCAACCTGGTGTTTAACGCCAGAAAAGGGCAAGAAGCTGGCGTTAAACGCCAGAAATGGGCAGCAACCTGGCGTTTAACGCCAGTATTGGCAGCAGAGGGCGTTTTACACACCTAATTGGTGCAGGGATGAGAAATCCTTGACACCTCAGGATCTGTGGACCCCACAGGATCCCCACCAACCTCAACTCACTCTCTCTCTTTTTTATACCTTTTCATAATACTTTTCCCCAAATACCTTTCACCAATCACCTCAAAACCTCTTCCCCCAAAACCCCTCACCTATCAAATCTTACCCTCTTCTTTATAAACCCTTCACCAATCCACATCCATCCATCATAAACCCCATCTACCCCACTATTCAAATTCAAAATACTTTCCCTCCCAAACCCACCCATACATGGCCGAACCCAAACCCTCCCTCCACTCCTATATAAACCCATCTTTACTCCTTCATTTTCACACATCTTCAACACTACTTCACCCCCTTGGCCGAAACACTACCCCCTCCATCTCCTCTATTTCTTCTCCCTATACTCTCTTCATTCTTCTTTTGCTCGAGGACGAGCAAACCTTCTAATTTTGGTGTGGTAAAAGCGTTGCTTTTTGTTTTTCCATAACCATTTATGGCACCTAAGGCCGGAGAAACCTCTAGAAAGAGAAAAGGGAAGGCAAAAGCTTTCACCTCCGAGTCATGGGAGATGGAGAGATTCATCTCAAAGGTGCATCAAGACCACTTCTATGAAGTCGTGGCCAAGAAGAAAGTGATCCCCGAGATCCCTTTCAAGCTTAAAAAGGGTGAATATCCGGAGATCCGACAAGAGATTCGAAGAAAAGGTTGGGAAGTTCTCACCAACCTCATTCAACAAGTCGAAATTTTAATGGTTCAAGAGTTCTATGCCAATGCATGGATCACCAAGAACCATGATCAAAGTGTGAACCCGGATCCAAAGAATTGGCTTACAACGGTTTGGGGGAAATACTTAGATTTCAGTTCGGAAAATGTAAGGTTGGCATTCAACTTGCCAATGATACAAGGAGATTCACACCCCTACACTAGAAGGGTCAACTTTGATCAAAGGTTAGACCAAGTCTTCATAGAGCATGAGGAAATTCCTCATCATGAAATCCCTGAGATATCTCAAGGGATGCATTTTCCTCCACAAAACTATTGGGAGCAAATCAACACCTCCCTAGGAGAATTAAGTTCCAACATGGGACAACTAAGGGTGGAGCACCAAGAGCATTCTACCCTCCTCCATGAAATTAGAGAAGACCAAAGAGTTATGAGAGAGGAGCAAAAAAGGCAAGGAAGAGATATTGAGGAGCTCAAGCACTCCATAAGATCTTCAAGAGGAAGGACAAGCCGCCATCACTAAGCTTGACCCGTTCTTTAATTCCCTTGTTCTTTATTTTTTGTTTTTCGAATTTTTGTGCTTTATGTTTATTTATGTTTGTGTCTTATTACATGATCACTTGTGTCTAAGTGTCTATGCCTTAAAGCTATGAAAATGAATCCATCACCTTTCTTAAATGAAAAATGTTTTTAATTGAAAAAGAAAAAGAAGTGCATGAATTTCGAATTTTAAATCAGTTTAATTATTTTGATGTGGTGGCAATACTTTTATTTTTCTGAATGAATGCTTGAACAATGCATATTTTTGAAATTGTTGTTTATGAATGTTAAAATTGTTGGCTCTTGCAAGAATTATGGAAAAGGAGAAATGTTCTTGATAATCTGAAAAATCATAAAAATGATTCTTTAAGCAAGAAAAAGCAATGAAAAGCTTGCAGAAAAAAATATATGCGAAAAAAAAGGAGGCAAAAAAAAGAGAGAAAAAGAGAGAGGAAGAAAAAGAAAAAGCAAGCAGAAAAAGCCAATAGCCCTTTAAACCAAAAGGCAAGGGTAAAATAAAAAGGATCCAAGGCTTTGAGAATCAGTGGATAGGAGGGCCCACAGGAATAAAATCCTGGCCTAAGCGGCTAAACCAAGCTGTCCCTAACCATGTGCTTGTGGCGTGAAGGTGTCAAGTGAAAACTTGAGACTGAGCGGTTAAAGTCATAGTCCAAAGCAAAAAGAGTGTGCTTAAGAGCTCTGGACACCTCTAATTGGGGACTCTAGCAAAGCTAAGTCACAATCTGAAAAGGTTCACCCAGTTATGTGTCTGTGGCATTTATGTATCCGGTGGTAATACTGGAAAAACAAAATGTTTAGGGTCACGGCCAACACTCATAAAGTAGCTGTGTTCAAGAATCAACATACTGAACTAGGAGAATCAATAACACCATCTAAATTCTGAGTTCCTATAGATGCCAATCATTCTGAACTTCGAAGGATAAAGTGAGATGCCAAAACTGTTCGGAAGCGAAAAGCTAAAAGCCCCGCTCATCTAATTAAAACTGATCTTCATAGATGTTTTTGGAATTCATTGTGTATTCTATTCTTTTTATCCTATTTGATTTTCAGTTGCTTGGGAACAAGCAACAATTTAAGTTTGGTGTTGTGATGAGCGGATAATTTGTACGCTTTTTGGCATTGTTTTTAGTATGTTTTTAGTATATTTTAGCTAGTTTTTATTATGTTTTTATTAGTTTTTAAATAAAAATCACATTTCTGGACTTTACTACGAGTTTGTGTATTTTTCTGTGATTTCAGGTATTTTCTGACTGAAATTGAGGGACCTGAGCAAAAATCTGATTCAGAGGCTAAAAAAGGACTGCAGATGTTGTTGGATTCTGACCTCCCTGCACTCGAAGTGGATTTTCTGGAGCTACAGAAGCTTAATTGGCGCGCTCTCAATTACTTTAGAAATTAGACATCCTGGGCTTTCCAGCAATATATAATAGTCTATACTCTGCTCAAGATTTGATGGCCCAAACCGGCATTCAATGTCAGCATAGAAATTCTGGCATCAAAACACCAGAACTGGCATAAAAGCTGGAGTTAAACGCCCAAACTGGCACAAAAGCTGGGGTTTAACTCCAAGAAGAGTCTCTACACATGAAAGCTTCAATGCTCAGCCCAAGCACACACCAAGTGGGCGTGGAAGTGGATTCTGCATCATTTACTCATTTCTGTAAACCCTAGGTTACTAGTTCTCTATAAATAGGACCTTTTGCTATTGTATTTACAAACTTTTACACACTGTTACATCTTTGGAACTTATATGTTCACGTTTGAGGCTGGCCTCATGGCCATGCCTAGACCTTGTTCTTATGTATTTTCAATGGTGGAGTTTCTACATACCATAGATTAAGGTGTGGAGCTCTGCTGTTCTTCATGAATTAATGCAAAGTACTATTGTTTTTCTATTCAATTCACACCTACTTCTTCTCTAAGATATACACTCGTTCTTCAACTTGATGAATGTGATGATCCGTGACACTCATCATCATTCTCACCTATGAACGCGTGTCTGACAACCACTTCCGTTCTACATGCAAACAAGCTTGAATGTATATCTCTTGGGTTTCTAATCTAAGATTCGAACCTTCGTGGTATAGCCTAGAACTATTGGCGGCCATTCCTGAGGTCTGGAAAGTCTAAACTTTGTCTGTGGTATTCTGAGTAGGATCTGGGAAGAGATGACTGTGACGAGCTTCAAACTCGCGAGTGTTGGCTGTGTGACAGACACAAAAGGATCAATGGATCCTATTCCAACATGATCGAGAACCGACAAATGATTAGCCGTGCGGTGACAGCGCATTTGGAACATTTTCACTGAGAGGACGGGAAGTAGCCATTGACAACGGTGATGCCCAACATAAAGCTTGCCATGGAAAGGAGTACGAATGATTGGAAGAAGGCAATAGGAAAGCAGAGGTTCAGAAGGAACAAAGCATCTTCATACGCTAATCTAAAATTCCTACCAATGAATTACATAAGTATCTCTATCTTTATTTTATGTTTTATTCATATTTTAATTATCAATTCTCCATAACCATTTGAATCCGCATGACTGAGATTTACAAGATGACCATAGCTTGCTTCAAGCCGACAATCTCCGTGGGATCGACCCTTACTCACGTAAGGTTTATTACTTGGACGACCCAGTGCACTTGCTGGTTAGTTGTGCGGAGTTATGATAAAGAGTTGAGATTACAATTGTGCGTACCATGATGATGGCGCCATTGATGATCACAATTTCGTGCACCAGCTTCATAGAGACTCAGAGCTTAATAGTAACCTCCCAACACCAAACTTAGAAGTTAAGTGTGGGGGTTCTGTTTGACTCTGTATTGAGAGAAGCTTTTCATGCTTCCTCTCCACGGTTACAGAGAAAGATCCTTGAGCCTTAAACACAAGGTAGTCCTCATTCAGTTGCAGGACTAACTCTCCTCTGTCTATATCAATCACAGCCCTTGCTGTGGCTAGGAAGGGTCTTCCAAGGATGATGGATTCATCCTCATCCTTCCCAGTGTCTAGGATTATGAAGTCAGCAGGGATGTAAAGTCCTTCAACCTTAACTAAGACATCCTCTACAAGTCCATAAGCCTGTTTCTTTGATCTGTCTACCATCTCTAGTGAGATTATTACAGCTTGTACCTCAAAGATCCAGTGTTTCTCCATTACAGAGAGTGGCATGAGGTTTATACCTGACCCTAAGACACATAGAGCCTTCTCAAAGGTCATGGTGCCTATGGTACAAGGTATTAAGAACTTCTTGGGATCCAGTTTCTTCTGAGGTAATTTCAGTTGAACCAAAGCATTCAGTTTATTGATGAGCAATGGAGGTTCATCCTCCCAAGTATCATTACCAAATAGCTTGGCATTTAGCTTCATGATTGCTCCTAGATACCGAGCAACTTGCTCTTCAGCAATATCTTCATCCTCTTCAGAGGAAGAATACTCATCAGAGCTCATGAATGGCAACAGTATGTTTAGTGGAATCTCTATGGTCTCTGTATGATCCTCAGATTCCTTTGGTTCCTCATTAGGGAACTCCTTAGTGATCAGTGGACGTCCATTGAGGTCTTCTTCACTGGAAATCACTGCCTCTTCCTCCTCTATAGTTTCGGCCACTTTGGATATATTGATGGCCTTGCACTCTCTCTTTGGATTCTCTTCTGTATTGCTTGGGAGAATACTAAGAGGGATTTCAGTAACTCTTTTACTCAGCTGACCCACTTGTCCCACCAAATTTCTGATGGAGGACCTTGTTTCAGTCATGAAACTGAGGGTGGTCTTAGATAGATCAGAGACTATGGTTGCTAAGTCAGAGAGGCTCTGCTTCGAATTCTCTCTCTCTTGCTGAGAAGATGATGGAAAAGGTTGCTATTGCCAAACCTATTTCTCCCACCATTATTATTATTGAAGCCTTGTTGAGGCTTCTGTTGATCCTTCGATGAGAAAATTGGATGACTTCTCCATGAAGGATTGTAAGTATTTCCATAGGATTCTCCCATGTAATTCACTTCTTCCATTCCAGGATTCTCAGGGTCATAAGCTTCTCCTTTAGAAGAGGCTTCTTTAGTACTACCAGATACAGCTTGCATTCCAGTCAGATTCGGAAAAATCATATTGACTTGTTGAGTCAATATTTTATTCTGAACCAATATGGCATTCAGAGTATCAATCTCAAGAACTCTCTTCTTCTAAGTCATCCCATTATTCACAAGATTTCTTTCAGAAGTATACATGAACTGGTTATTTGCAACCATCTCAATGAGTTCCTGCGCTTCTGTAGGGGTTTTCTTCAGATGAAGAGATCCACCAGCAGAGTGGTCCAATGACATCTTGGACAATTCAGACAGACCATCATAGAATATACATAAGATGCTCCATTCTGAAATCATGTCAGAAGGACACCTTCTGATCAATTGCTTGTATCTTTCCAAGCTTCATAGGGGGATTCACCTTCCTTCTGTCTGAAGGTTTGGACTTCCACTCTAAGCTTGCTCATCTTTTGAGGTGGAAAGAATTTGGCCAAGAAAGCATTGACCAACTTTATCCCTATTCTTGCTCATATGAAAAAGAAGAGAGCAGAAAAGAAGAGGAATCCTCTATGTCACAGTATAGAGATTCTTTTATGTGAGTAGAAGAATAGAATAATAGAATGAAGAATGAGGAAGAAATTTGAACACAGAGAGAGAGAGAGAGAGAGAGAGAGAGAGAGAGAAAGAGAGAGTGCTCGAATTATGAGTAGAAGAGAAGTGTTAGTAATTAAATAAAATAAATAGAAAGAGATGAGAGAGAGAGAGGGAATTCGAATATTAATTAAAAGAAAAGAAAAAATATTTTTGTTTTTATTTTAATTGTTTAGCTAGTGTTCGAAAATATTAAAAGAAATAAAATAAAATTAGAATTTAAAAAAATTAGTTAATTAAAAAGAATTTTGAAAAAGTGGTTAATGATTTTCGAAAATTAGACATGGAAAAGTAGTTAGGTGGTTTTGAAAAAGATAAAAAATAGTAAACTTTTTAAAATTAAAACAAACAAGTCAAGTAGTTAGTCGAAAAACATTTGAAAATAAATTTTTAAAAAGATATGATTGAAATTTATTTTGAAAAAGAATTGAAAAAGAAATTAAAAAGATGTGAATTTTAAAATTAAAGTTGATGACTTGACTAACAAGAAACTAAAAGATATGATTCTAGAATTTAAAGATTGAACCTTTCTTAACAAGAAAGTAATAAATTTGAAATTTTTGAATCAAAACATTAATTGTTAGCAAGGATTTTCGAAAATATCAAATAAAATTAAGAAAAGGATTTTGAAAAATTAGTTTTAAAATTTTCGAAAACATTAAAAGAAAAATGAAAAAGATTTTGAAAAATTTTAAGAATGAAATTCGAAAATCATAAAAAAATGAAAAAGAATTGATTTTAAAAAAGATTTAAAAAGATAAAGTTTTTAAATTGAAATTTTGACTTGAGAGCAAGAAATAACTAAATTTTAAAAATTTTTGACAAGTCAACTCAAAATTTCGAAAATTATGAAAAGAATAAGGAAAAGATATTTTTTTTACTTTTGAATTTTTAATGAGGAGAGAGAAAAACAACAAAATGAAACAAATCATAAAAATTTAAGATCAAAACAAATAATGCATGCAAGAACACTTTGAATGTCAAGATGAACACCAAGAACACTTTGAAGATCATGATGAACATCTAGAACATATTTTTGAAAATTTTTAAGAAAGAAAGACATGCAAGACACCAAACTTAGAAATTTTTTTTTTATGTTTAGACACTATGAATTTGAAAAAGCATATGAAAAACAACAAAAAACACAAAACAAGAAAATCATCAAGAACAACTTGAAGATCAAGAAAGAACATAATGCATGAATTTTTGAAAATTTTAAGAAAATTAGAAAAAAAATGAAATTGACATCAAACTTAAAATTTGACACAAGACTCAAACAAGAAACACAAAATTTTTTTGGTTTTTATGATTTTATTAAATTTTTTTAGAAATTATTTTGGAAAAAGAAAATAAAGGTTGAAACAAGAAAGAAGGTTACCTAATCTAAGCAATAAGATGAACCGTCAATTGTCCAAACTCGAACAATCCCTGGCAACAGTGCTAAAAACTTGGTGCACGAAATTGTGATCACACTTTTCACAACTCCGCACAACTAACCAGCAAGTGCACTGGGTCGTTCAAGTAATACCTTACGTGAGTAAGGGTCGATCCCACGGAGATTGTCGGCTTGAAGCAAGCTATGGTCATCCTGTAAATCTTAGTCAGACGGATTTAAATGGTTATGAGTGTTGATAATTAAAAGATAAATAAAACATAAAATAAAATAAAGATACTTATATAATTCATTGGTCGGAATTTCAGATAAGCATTTGGAGATGCTTTGTTGCAACCTCTGCTTTCCTATTGTCTTCCTCCAATCATGCATGCTCCCTTCCATGGAAAGCTGTATGATCCTCACGGATGAAAAATACCAGGGACGGTTTCTACACGGCTAATGAACTGTCGGATTTCTCGTCTCGGATGAAAAATACCAGGTACAGCTACCGCACGGCTAATCATCTGTCGGTTCTCACTAGCGTCGGAATAGGATCTCTCTATCCTTTTGCACATTGTCACTACGCCCAACATTCACAAGTTTGAAGCTCGTCATAGTCATCCCTTCCCAGATCCTATTCGGAATACCACAGACAAGGTTTAGACTTTCCGGATCTCAGGAATGTTGCCAATTAGTTAGTATACCACGAAGGTTCTAACCTCACGAACTTGGTCCGTGGATTAGAGATCCAAGAGAATTACTCCAGTTGTAATCCAATGACTATGTTGAACATCATGTAGACCGCTTGTGGTTGTCAGGCACGCGGATCTTGGCTAAGCGAGTAACGAAGATAGTGGGTGATTCTCACGGGTCACCCCTTCATTCTGACTTAACTGAATTAAGTATGATAGTATATCATGGAGAAGAAGTAAGTGTGAATTGAAAGAGAGACAATAGTACTTGCATTAATTCATGAAGAACAGCAGAGCTCCGCACCTTAATCTATGAGGTGTAGAAACTCCACCGTAGAAAATACATAAGAGTGAAAGGTCTAGGCATGACCGTGAGGCCAGCCTCCAAGTCCAAAGATGTTTCAAAAGATCCGTCTGAATACAATAGTAAAAAGTGCTATTTATACTAAACTAGTTACTAGGGATTACAGAAAATAAGTAACTAAGTGCAGATAGTGCAGAAATCCACTTCCGGAGCCCACTAGGTGTGTGCTTGGGCTGAGCATTGAGCTTTACACGTGCATAGGCCTTTTCCAGAGTTAAACGCCAGCTTGGATGCCAGTTTGGGAGTTTAACTCCAGTTTTCGTGCCAGTTCTGGCGTTTTACGCCAGAAAAGGGTCTCTGGCTGGTGTGTTAGACACCAGTTTGGGCCTTCAAATCATGGGAAAAGCATGGACTATTATATATTGCTGAAAAGCCAAGATGTCTACTTTCCAACACAATTGAGAGCGTGCCAATTGGGCTTCTGTAGCTCCAGAAAGTCCACTTCGAGTGCAGGAGGGTCAGAATCCAACAGCATCTGCAGTCCTTTCTTAGCCTCTGAATCAGATTTTTGCTCAGGTCCCTCAATTTCATCCAAAAAATACCTGAAGTCACAGAAAAACACACAAACTCTTAGTAAAGTCCAGAAATGTGATTCTTGCATAAAAAATAATAAAAATATAATAAAAAGTAACTAAAATATACTAAAAACTATGTAAAAATAATGCCAAAAAGGGTATAAATTATCCGCTCATCATGTACCAAGAGATGTTTCAACGAAGAATGAGGTTTTAGAGATATATGAGCCTAGGATTTCATATCCACAGAGGCTAATAAAGGTGATAGAAAACCATGAGGACTCACTCCCAGAGAACTTAATGGAAGATCATGCAGAGGAAAGGGAGGAATTCCATCAGGGAAGTCCACACTCAATTGAAGCAGAGAAGTGCATAAAGGAAGGGCTCATGGAACCATCAATTCAAAAGGCTCTTGATGAAGATAAAACTCCAATAATCACACAGCAACCATGTCTTGAAATCAAAGAAGTGAAGGCAACCAACAACAACACCGAAGAGAGGATTGTGACCCAACTACCATTGAACATATCAAGGAAGAAGGAGGGGTCAACCACAAGCAATCCCACCCCTGGATCACCTGTAAGAAAGCTAAATCAAGCAATTAACAAAAGGAAGCTTGTTGGGAAGAGGCCAAGAATAGAGGCACTGACTGGCTCCTCTCTACCATTGAGGTCATTCCTCTTAACAAACTGGAAAAAGAGGAAGAAAGTCAGCAGCTACAGGTCAGTAGTTTTCCTTTCTTAGTTATTTCAATAAAGGAGTTAAGTAGATTTTTCTGTATTACAAAGAGCTAAGTTTAGTGTTGCACACCAAAATAATTAAGGGGTGAATGTTGGATGCTAAGTTTAGTGTTCCACCAAAAATTTCATTAAGGACACATTGCACCCTCAGCATGACTAGTATCGGCTCCAAACAATCAGAGAGACTACTTAATAATTGTTGTGTTTCTAGTTTTTAGTTTGTCTTCTAGTTACAGTTGTTTTCTAGTTCATAGTTTACTTTCTAAATAAAAGTACTTGATGTTTCATGCATGTATTTATTCTGCTGCATATAAAAGTAGGTAAGGAACTAAGTTTGGTGTTCCCACACCAACTTAGGTTCAGAGAATCACAAGCATACATGCATGCTAACTGTTTCTCAAGTTCTTGGGGAACAAGCAACATTCAATATCTTTTGTAGGAAGTCATTCAATCTCTTGGAGGAAAAAGATACGTCATCATGGACAAAGGAAGGACATGGAACCCAATAATGATGATAACACAGATGAAACGAATGGACTCCAAGAGGTTGTATTGTTCTCTGACTGACTTTAGCTCAAACATGCTAATTGAAAGTGCAAATGTCCCATGTTGATTAGTGTTCTAGTAGATTTATTTACTGTCTGTTTGTTTTCATGCTGTTATGGCTTGCTAGTCTAAGTGCTTGATTCATTTTCATCTTACTTGAATTATATGCTTTGTCCCTTATGCTTGAATAAAAGAAAAATAACTGTGAAATGGAGAAAGAGTAAAAGTCTGGTATGATATGAGACAGAATGAGGTTATGTGGTGGTATGTGCTGGTTCATTTGTTGATTTATAGTTAAGGCTGAATGTTGGCATGACTTTGTGATATGAACTTGAGTTGAATTTCATGAGACTTGAAAAATGAAACAGGTCCAAAATAAAAGAAAGAAAATGCAAGAGAAAGAAACAAAAAGAAATAAACAAGGCTGGGCACGAATGGCTAGAAATTTGGATAAATTCTTGTGATGTTCTTGTACAAAGATAAGCTTGGATAACTAGGTTCTAAGGGGTGCTTCATCACCCGGCAACTTGGGTTAACTAACCCGCGATTGCCAACCGAAAGTCCACCATCAAGAGCTACTTTGAGACAAAGCATTTAGTAACCCAAAGAGGTGCTGGACATCAATTTTCAAAGAACAAAACAAAGCTAAATGCCTGTGATGTGTGAGTGCCAAGGAGAGGCTTGAGCAAGTAAGCCCATAGGGGTGTTTCAACACCTAGCATCTTGAACCAACTGGGGCGGGAATGCTGTCCGAAAGCTTACTCTAAAAAGCTGCCTTACCATATAGCATTAAGCCTCAGCAAGCAATAAATCTCGGCCAATAAAGAGAACAAGAAAAACTAAGGACCAAGCAATAACAAGTCTCATTTTTTGTGTAATTCAAGTAAGGATCCAAAGGAGTGTTGATATCCCAGTCACAGAATAAAAATTTATAAGATACCATGCATAAAAATCCCATTAATCAGTATTCAATGTCTTCCAATAAAGGGCTTAGACACTTCTTTGCTTCCATTAATTTTCCTTATGCTTTACTGCTTGCTTGGGCACAAGCAAGATTTAAGTTTGGTGTTGTGATGACAAGTCATCGTAAGCTAGTTTCACAAGCCTATTTCACTAGTTTTTATTTGGTTTTCATGCATTTTTAGGCAATAAGTAAGTGTTTGAGTGATAATTTGATGCTTTTCTTGATTCAATCAAACATTGGTAATTTTATGCACTTTTATTAGATTTCTTACATTAGTTGATAATATGAATGATACAAGATTTGATGATGTTGCCAAGGCTTTGATGTATCTGTTTAATTGATGATAGGTGAAAAGATGAAGGAAAAGAAGCAGAAATCAAAAAATAAGCTCAAAAGAAGAATTCTGGACATACTTTTGAAGTTTGAGCACGTTTGGAGCGCCAAGCTTTTAAAAGCGTGGCCCATGATTTAAACAAGGAGAGCACTTTTGGCGCGAAAACGTCACGACGCACAAGCGTACAAGACGCACACACGTCAAGCAAGGAATTTTGAAGACCCACGCATACGCGTGCATGTAATTAGCGTTCATTTGCAAAGAGAATGTTACATTGCATAAGTGAACGTTTTCGTGCAATTTCAAAATTGGAATTGGAATTTTGCAACCGACGCGCACGTGCACCTGCCGCGCCGATGGAATAAAAGTGGTGATGGACGCAGACGCGTACAAGGCGCTGGAACGCAGAATTGATATATTTCTATACACGCACAAGCGCACAAGACGCGCATGCGGACATAGCGTTCATGGCGCGAATGGAGCATTCAGTTAATGAACGCTGCTCAAGGGCGCGCTCGCACACAGTACGCTCCCGCATCGATAATGAGGAATGCAAGGGACGCGCACGCAGATGATACGCATACGCGTCGATCAGCCAAAACACCGTGGAGGCGCACGCGTGGGGTAGCGCTCACTAAGCCAACGTAGCGCTCACTAAATGAACGCTGCTCAAGGACGCGCTCGGGCACAGTATGTGCTCGCGCCGATGATGAGGAATGCCAAGAACGTGCACGCAGCAAGGACGCGTACGCGTGGGTGAATGAACATTGCGCTCAATTTAAAAATGCAACGTTCTCCTGGGAGCAGAATTTTGGTTTAATTAATCTGATTCCAAGCCCATTGAAGCTCCAAAGCAAGCAGAGCCCATTAACATCACTCAAAGGCACAAGAGATAGTTAGAATAGGAATTTCATTTGAATTGTAATTTGTTTTCAATTTCAATTTCATTTTCATTTTGTAAAGCCTACATAAAGGCATCAATTTCATTTCATTAGAGATCAGTAAGGCTGGCTCTGCTAGAGAGCAATAGGAGTATGAGTAGGATAGAATAGAAAGCTTTCTTTGATACACTTTTATTTTTTTGCACTTTTATTTTTCAGTATTGGATTTATGAAATTTTAGTTTCTGCAAACTTTTGCTACGATTTCCTCCTCTGCAATTTTACTTTTCTATTTACATTGCTCCCAATTTAGCTTTATGCAATTTCCATTTCTTTGTTATAATGTTCTTTTCTGCTACAATTTCCTTTTCTGCAATTCTACTTTCTGCAACTTTACATTTGAGTTTGTTGTGATCAGATTTTACTTTTCCTGCAATTAAATTCCTCTGCAATTATTCTAATCTTTGATCTACTGCTTCATTTAATTTTCCAGCACCCAATTCCCTTTATATTTACTGCACTTTATATTTTTTGCTCTTTAAGATTCAGTCAATTTACCTTCTGCAATTTATAATTCCTGCAATTCACTCTCTATTAGTTTAATTTCATTCAATCCACCACTGTAAGCTTGACTAAACTAATCACCTCACTAAAGTTGCTTGATCCATCAATCCCTGTGGGATCGACCTCACTCTTGTGAGTTATTACTACTTGATGCGACCCGGTACACTTGCCGGTGAGTTTGTGTGGAAATCTAATTTTGACACGTCACTGAAGAGAGAGCTTTTGCGTGGTCTAGAATTCAGAATAAATTTCCGTTGCAAGTATAGCTTCTAAACCAACAAAAGTCCTTTCTTACAAACGTTTTGGTTGTCACAAGTAACAAACTCCTTAAAAATTGATAACCGAAGTATTCAAATCTTGGGTCCTCTTCTCAAGGAACTGCAAGGAGGTAGGTTCTTATTATTGGTTATGAGTTTTGTAAACTGGGGGTTTTGAGAGTAAGGAACGAGTAATTTAATGACAAGTAAAATAAATAAATAACTATAAAATAAACTCTTGGCAAGGTATGAAAATTCGGAAGTCCTATCCTAGTTATTCTTATGAGAATTGAAGTTAATCCCGCTTAGTTAACCTTTACGAAAGCAAAGGAAAGTTAAGTGGACTAATTAGTTAGATTCCCAAGTCCTAGCCAACTCCTAAGGAAAGACTAGTGTTAGTGGAATTCCAGTCAATTAGAGGAATTAATCAATAATCATGATGAATTTAATAACTCAAGAGCTTCCAGTTAATCAATTGAAGCCAAGGATACGAAAAGCTAAATAAGAATTATAAATCTGAAATGCCTCAATTGCATTAATAAGAGAAAATCAATCTAAACATAGAGAGTTCATAAGCCAATTTGGCAACAAAAATAATTAAAGGAAAGCTATAAAATATCTGAAAGCAAAATAGAAATATAAAGTAAAAGGAATGTTGAACCTGATAAAGAGTTGAAATACTAAATTGAAATAATAAGAAATCCTAATCCTAAAACCTAAGAGAGAGGAGAGAACCTCTCCCTCTAAAAACTACATCTAAATCATGAAAAGTGAATAATTGGAGAGCTCCCTTTTGAATGGATGCATTCCCTCACTTTAAAAACTCTAATCTGTGTTTTCTAGACTTGGATCTGGGCCAAAAAGGGCTTCAAAAATCGCTGGTAGCGTTTTCTGCAGTTTCTACACATGGCGTCTGTCACCCGTCCGCGTGGGTCACGCGGTTGCGTCATCTGGGAGTTTTCTTTATCACGCGTTCGCTTTGGTCACGCATGCGAATCATCTGCGTTCTGCTCAAGGCACGCGTCCGCGTTTGTTACGCGTTCGCGTCACTGCCTTTTCGCGCTGGGCATGCGGCCGCGTCATCCATGCGTTCGCGTCGCTGCCAGTTTCTTCAAAAACTCCATTTTGTGCTTTCCTTCCATTTTTGTACGTTTCCTTTCCATCTTTTGAGTCATTCCTGCCTTAGGAGATCTGAAAATACTCAACACACAAATCACGGCATCGAATGGTAATAAAAGGTAATTAAAATAATTATTTTTAAAGCATAGGAAACATGTTTTTCACACATATCACATAATAAGGAAGGGAAAGTAAAACCATGCAATTTACATGAATAAGTGAGTGAAGGATTGAATAAATCACCTAAATTGAGCACAAAATACATCATAAAATTTGAGTTTATCAACCTCCCCACACTTAAACAATAGCATGTCCTCATGCTAAATCCAAGATGAAGAATAAGGTAAGGTTAAAGTGGTGGAATCTCATGCAATGCATTCTATCCTAAATGCAAACTACCTAAATGAATCATGCCATTCTAATTATTATTCACTTGTTTATAAAGCTTACATGTAGTCAAATTAATTTATATCCTCAAGGAATCATATATGCATAGCCAGACCCTAGATAATGTTAAAGCATTTTTACAATTGAGATGGGTAAAAATATTTCACAAACTTGTAAGACAATTAACAATTTAAGCAGAGATATATGGTGATGAGCTATTGAACCCTCACTGGATTTTATGTTTACTCTCTAGTCACTCAGTGTTTATTGGGTTAATCACTCTATTCTTACTCTCTATCCTTACTTTCTATAACTTTGTTCTTCATCTAACCAATCAACAATTATAGAATACAGACATACAAAAATTATGAGGTCTTTTCCAAGGTTGTAATGGGGCCAAGGTAAACTTAAGGGTATATGTATAGGGCTAAGTGAGCTAATAAGTGAATCCTTGATTAGTTTAAGATCTCACCTAACATACATACTTTATAAATCAAAAGTTTCTTTAACCTATTTGCCCAATTTTTCCACTTTGTATTGCAAGCTCATGCGTTAACTTTAACTTTGTCCCATGTGCATTGATTCTTTTTATTTTGCAATTGGGGAATTTTTGTATCCCCTTTTTTATTTAAATACTGAAAACTTTTTTTTTAATGCACATGGTAATTCAATTGTTTTCCTTTCACATGAGCATGTTTCCCAAATCTGTTTTTGAAACAACTTATTCTTTTTAAATTTCTACCTTGTTTCTATCATCCATGTTCCCATAAAGTTTTCCCACACTTAAATTATACAAAATACCTATCTTAAGCTAACCAAGGATTCAGCTTGGAATTTGTATTTTGTTTTTCTACTTAAGGCTAGTAATGTGGTTTATAGAACAAGAGGGGCTTAAAAAGCTCAAGGGGGCTAACAAGGGTGATGTAAAAGGTAGGCTAATTTGGGATAAGTGAGGAAAAATTCAAATGATGGCCTCAATCATCTCTTAGTATGTATCTATATTCTATAATTGGACATATAGATTAAAACAAAGTAAAGAACATCAGAATGAAAAAGAAGGGCAAAACACACAGGAATGAAATTTATAGTTTGAATGTAACCATACAATTAAGCTCAAAACTCACAGGCTGTGTATTCTCCAACTCAAACAGCAGATATCAATTATATATGTCATGCAACTAAAAATTAAGAGTTCCCATTATTCCCAATGTAAATATTAGGGTGGCCCTTAAAATCTTAGTGTTGTTCCTTGATGAAATGTTGTTAACTAACTAACATGTAATGCTATATATACAAGGTGTGTGGATTGTTTTATTATGTTAAAGTCTCTGGTTTACTTCCTTTTTTATTTTATTTTCAATTAAACCAAACTATTATATGCTAAAAGGGTAAACTATACTAATTAATCCACATATTCTATAACTAATAGGTTTAGAATTGCAAACTAAATTAAATGGTTAAAATATGAACTAAGGTGCAAAATGCAGAAATAAAGTAAAAATACATGAAAAGGACAATGTATAAGTACTGAAAAATAAAAATAAAGATAAAAGTACAGAAAAATAAACAAAATAAGAAAAAAGAGTCTATAGTGGTTCACCGAAAAGATACGCCAGAGATGGCGACCTCCCCACACTTAAAATATAGCATCGTCCTCAATGCTCACTCAAGCTGGATGTGAAGGAGTGTCATCTCCGGAAGGATGGGCTGCTGGAGTCTCTGAGGTGGCCTAGGGGTCTGCAGACTGGATGAGTGTAGGAGGATCTGTCTGCTGTAGTGGAGGCTCTGACTGTATAGAAATCTTGGGATCTGTGGCCTGTATCTGGTGTGGCTTCCCCTGCTGTGGCGCAGCCTGCTCTGGTCCTGCCTGGGCAGCCTGGGTAGGTGTCTCCTCCTCGTGATCGTCCTCCTCCACCTCAGATGTATCAGAAGGGGTGTCAGGCTCGGAGGGAATGTCGCCGCCGGATCGGATCATCAACTTGAGGTTTTCATAGTGTCGCTTGTTGCGATGCTCCATACGGTCCAAGCGGGCGAATAGTCGATGCACCAAGTGATAAATGAGCTCAAGGGCAGGTGGAGGTGCAGTGGGTGGGGCTGGTGTAGCAGTGGATGAAGAAGGGGCAGCTGATGGGGTGGCTGTCTCACCAGAAGCGGGGAGGAATGTGGGTCTATGGCCTAAAGCTAGAAACTTCTTGCTGTGAAGGATAATCTTCTTGCAGTCTGCAGCAGGTGGCTTCTCATCAGCAAGCTCCCAAGGCACGTCAGCTCGACGGCCGAGCTGGGTAATCAAATATGGGAAAGGAAGGGTGCCTCTGACATGGACCTTGGCCATATAGTGCCGGATGAATCGTGGCAGATACAGCTCCTTACCCTCCAGCACACAACAGAGAAGGGTGATCATAGTAGCAGGCATCTCCGTCTCATGAGTGCTCGGCATGACAAAGTTGCTCAGGATCTGGTGCCAGAGCCGAGCCTCATCATTCAGATACATAAGCTTGATTCCCTTAGGCATTGTTGTGTTCTTTCGCATGACCCATGGGACAGTAGGATCAAGGGCTATCCTCTGCTTGACAGTGATGCCAAGGCATCATAGGCTAGTTTCACTAGCATGTTTCTGTTAGTTTTAGTTGTTTTATGCATTTTCTTGAGCTTAAAGTAACCAAAAATGGTTAAATGAAGAACAAAGTAATGAACCATCCAAACAATATGATTTTGATGCAAATTCCATGAGTTTTAGTTATATTACTTAAATGCTATGAATGAAAGATTTCTCATGAAATTTTGCAAGACTTTGATGCAATTGTTTGGATGATTTCAGGGAAGAAGAGGCTAAGCAAGGAAGCAACAAAATCAATAAAGGAAGCTTGAATATCACATGTGGAGTTTAAGTTCCAGTTTAAGCCTAAACTGGAGCTTAAACGCCAAAATCATGAAGGATAAGAAATGCTGGGATTGAAGTTTAACCTCCAGTTTGACCTCAAACTGGAGGTTAAACGCCAGAATGAAAAGCCTCACTTAAGGAGCATTCCACGTTTAACCTCCAGTTTGACCTCAAACTGGAGGTTAAACGCCAGAATGAGTATGTCACCCAGGGAGGAGTTCCACGTTTAACCTCCAGTTTGACCTCAAACTGGAGGTTAAACGCCAGAACCAGGAAGAGTACCAGGGGCCATTCCACGTTTAAGCTCCAGTTTGACTCAAACTGGAGCTTAAACGTGTTCGATAGTTTTTTCACTCCAGGGTTGCTCTCTCCATCTCCACGTTTAACCTCCAGTTTGACCCCAAACTGGAGGTTAAACGTGTTCGACACCTCCAGGGCCACCATTCCAAGCTTCCACGTTTAACCTCCAGTTTGACCTCAAACTGGAGGTTAAACGTGTTCGACTTCCAGTATGCCTCCACCCTTTTCCACGTTTAACCTCCAGTTTGACCTCAAACTGGAGGTTAAACGTGTTCGACCTCCAGGGCTGCCCTTCCTATCTCCACGTTTAAGCTTCAGTTTAACCTTAAACTGAAGCTTAAACGTGTTCGACTACATGACTCTCCAGGGCTACCTTCTTCCATTTCCACGTTTAAGCTTCAGTTTAACCTTAACTGAAGCTTAAACGTGCTTCTACAAATGGCCTCACTGGAAGTGTCTGGCGTTTAAGTTGCAGTTTAAGCTTAAACTACAACTTAAACGCCACTCTTGAAAAGGGTTTCTGGGCCAAAAATATTGTGATTTAAGTTAGTCTTTGAGCACAATTATTAACTTAAACTTACTTTGGTATGAAACCCAATTGAATATCATGGTTTATGGGATTGGGCCTGAAGGATTGATGAGTTTGAAATCTCAATTTATTGAGTCATGTGTCATTATTTGATTATCACTAAGTTGGCTCAATAAATGTTACAGGATCTGGATTAACAACCTCATCAAGATTATGGATCATAAACCCAAGGCAAAAGGAAAGCAAGGAGAGGCCTCAAAGCCCAAGAAGCACAACTGAAGCTCAATATAGAAAGTGTATAAATAGGATAGAAGTTAAGTTAGAAAAAAGGCCTTTACTTTTACTTTTAGCTAGTTTCTTTTTCTTTGTAATTGAATTCAGAGCTATGATTCACTAAACCCCCTTTCATTGGGGTAGGGAGCTCTATTGTAATTCAATGAATCAATAATAGTTTATCTTCTTCTTCAATCTTTTCTCTTGAATTTTGTTAGAAAGCTTCTCGATCTAATTCCATTGAGTAGTTGTCTTGGGAAAGAGACTACTCATACTTGGAATCCTTCGGAGCCTTGGGAAAGGAATGGAGGATTCATGCTAGAGAAGCTTTCTCACAGTGGATTGGATTGGGGTTTGGATGGATATTGTGACATGTAATCCTACCAAATTGTGGTTCATGAAATTGTGTGGTATAATCAGTGATCAAGCATCATCTCTTCTTATGAACATTTAAACCAAGGGATTGGGAATTTGTTTGTTTTTAGAGAGCATTGGTGAGCCAAGGAATTGGGATCCAATCATATAAGATTGCCAAGCAAAATTCAATGAATGCATTGGTTGAGGAAGAGATTTACATGTTTTGATTCGGAGATTTCAATATCTCCTAAACCCAATGAATTCCCCATTTCTGATTTCCACTTTCTCTTTACATTCTGCAATTCAATTCTTGCAATCATCCCCATTCCCTTTTAATTTCAGCAATTTACATTCTGCTCTTTAATTCATGCAATTTAAGATTCAGCCATTTAATTTTCTTGTCATTTACTTTTCCCGCCAATTTTACATTCCGCAATTCTCATCTCAAATCTTGATTCCGCTCAACTAGAACACACTTCTAATCCGAATTGCTCACTCAACCAATCCTTGTGGGATTCGACCTCACTCTATTGTGAGTTTTTACTTGACGACGATAACCGGTGCACTTGCCGGAAGGAATTTTGCCGATCGTGCAATTTCCTAAATCGTAGCATAACACGTTTATGCGCATCAAGTTTATGGCGCCGTTGCCGGGGATTGGTTTTCGATTGACAATTCTCAAATTGGAAGCTAACTAGATTGAGCAATTTTTTCTTGCTTTGTTAATTCTGTTCTAAATACTTGTTGAATTTTAATTTCTGCACTTGGTTACATGCTTTCCTTCTTTATGCCTTTAAATTCATGCAACTAACTCACTGACTCACTAACTGTTTGAATTAATTCCTCAATTGAGCTAACCATACTCTTCCATTAACCAAGAGTATTTTACTTGTTTGTGTTTGAGCTGTGTTCTTGTATGACAGGTAGGAGAGGAGAGACATCAACTCCTCCATATACCGAACCGGAAAGGACCCTTCATAGACTTAGAAGAGAAGCAAGAGGGAAGAGAGTAGTGGGAGAAGAGGAATCTGAAGGAGAATCTGAGGACAATTTTGAGGAAGCTCTAGATCTCAACATGGATAGAGAAGTTCACAACCATGAGAGAGCTGATGGAAACAATGCCATTCCTGAGAGGAGGGTTCTTAGTTCATACATAAACCCAACCTCTGGGAATTGTGGTAGTAGCATCCAGAAACCACCCATTCAGGCCAACAATTTTGAGCTCAAGCCACAGCTAATATCATTGGTGGAAAATCATTGTTCCTTTGGAGGAAGTGCTAATGAAGACCCAAACCAACATCTCACAAAATTCCTGAGAATTTGTGACACTGTGAAGTCCAATGGAGTCCAGGAAGATGCCTATAAACTGCTTTTGTTCCCATTTTCACTTAGGGACAAAGCAGCTAAGTGGCTGGAATCATTCCCAAGGGGGAGTCTAACCACATGGGATGAGGTGGAAGGCAAGTTTCTGGCACGTTTCTACCCTCCACAAAAGGTCAATAGGCTTCGATCTGAGGTTCAGACTTTTAGACAACAAGATGGTGAAACTCTCTACGAGGCATGGGAGAGATTCAAGGATTTGACAAGGAAATGCCCACCAAACATGTTCCATGATTGGGTGCAATTGCACATCTTCTATGATGGACTCTCTTATGAATCAAGGAAGGCTGTAGACCATTCATCAGGAGGTTCATTGAACAAGAAAAAGACCGTGGAAGAAGCCATTGAAGTGATCGAGACAGTGGCTGAGAATGAGTACTACTATGCATCAGAAAGGCACAACACTAAGGGAGTCATGGAGCTGAACCATGTTGATACAATTCTAGCCCAAAACAAGGTGTTTGCCAAGCAACTAGCAGAGCTTACCAGGCAATTAGAAACAAAGCAAGTGGCTGCAATACACACACAAGATCAAGAGGAAGTAGGCATTGAAGGAGGTGATTGGGATGAGGTTAACTATGTGGGAAACCAACAAAGGCAATCATATGATCCACACTCCAACACTTACAACCCAGGCTGGAGAAACCACCCAAACTTTGGGTGGGGAAACCAACAAACCCAACCACAAAACCACAAACCTTACAACCACAACCAACAAAACAATGCCACATACCAAAACTCCAACCAAAGATCATACCAAGCCACACAAAACACTTACCCCCAATCATCATATCATGGCCAAAATAATCAACATACCCAACCTAATCCGAACCAACAATTTCAAGATCAATTAAACCGGATGGAAGGAATGATGGCAACCATGAGCCAAGACATAATTGAATTGAAGAGCTTCAGGGATGATGTGAGAACTACCTTGAGAAACCATGGTGAAAAACTCAAAAGGTTGGAATCTCAAGTAGGAGAGCTATCTCAACAGGCACCCAAATCAACTGCAGTGTTCCCTAGTGACACAGAAAAGAATCCTAAGGGGGAACAAAAGAGAGTAAGATGGGAAGAGTGCAAGGCCATCACCATATTGAAGGAAGTCTCAGAAGAAGGAGGAATCAGGTCCTCACAGCAGGAACCAGAAATCTTGAAAGAAGATATGGAAGAAGTTAAGCAGGAAAGTGGAACTGAGCAAGCCAAGGATCTGCAAAAAGGCATGATGGAAGTATACCAACCAAAAGCACCATTTCCTGAGAGGTTAGGAGGAGGTGAAAAAAGGAAAACCTATTCAAGGTTTCTAGAGACATTTAATTCTCTGCATGTCAATATTCCCTTTCTTGAGATTCTTCATCAAATGCCCACACACATCAAATATTTAAAGGAATTGTTAAGCAAGAAAAGAGTTTTGAAGGGAGGACAAACGGTAACAATGAACAAAGAATGCAGTGCTCTCATCAAGAAGGACACACTCTCTAAGAAAACGGACCCAGGAAGTTTTCATATCCCTTGCATCATAGGAGAAACAAAAATTGACAGAGGATTCTGTGATCTAGGAGCTAGCATAAATGTGATGCCTCTAACTCTGATGAAGAGGCTACAACTGAACGAGGTGAGATCCACTGATGTAATCATACAACTGGCTGACAAAACTCAGAAGCAAGCTGAAGGGGTAGTTGAAAATGTGCTGGTGAAAGTAGGAGATTATTATTTCCCCACAGACTTTGTCATTGTGGACATGGAGGAAAGCTATTTACACCCTATCATTCTGGGCAGACCATTTCTAGCCACTACTAGAGCGCTCATAGATGTAGAACAAGGAGAACTAATTCTGAGAATACATGATGAACAGCTCATGTTCAAAATCTTCAAACCTGCATCTGAACCTGAACCAGAATCTGAAAGGCCTAAAGATGATAGTAGCCATCCGTGTTTGGAGGAAAGTAATCCAGCAGCTGAGACTCTAAAACAGTCATTGGAAGGCAAACAAGAGTTGCAAGAGTTAGAGCCACAAGAATCAGTGGAAACAGATCAGAAGGATCCTCCTGACATAAAGGTCAATGAAGAAATCCTCAAGAGAAAGGGAAGAGTGATAGGGAGATTGCCAAGAGGATGGAGAAACAAGAAAATTCCCACTGAAGGTTTTTCTCCAGGGGATAAAGTGATCTCAAGTCATTATCTGCCAATCCCACCTGGCCTCAAGACCATTCCTTCCCAGCTCCCTCAAGTGTTCACAATCAAGAAAGTTCTTTCTATGGAACATTTAGAGGTCATGAATGAATCAAGAGGGGACGTTTTCATAGTGAGAGGAGAGGACGTCAAGCACTACAATCCACCCTAACAAGGGACAACCGTCAAGCTAATGACGTTAAACAAGCGCTTGTTGGGAGGCAACCCAACCTGAGGTAATACCTTTTTGCTGTTTCTTTCATTTGTTTCAATAAAAGGGGTAAAGTAGTTTCTGTGCATTGCAAAGAATTAAGTTTGGTGTTTCACACCAAACAATGAATTCATGGCTCCATAAGTCAAAGGGGAATGTGTGACTCTAAGTTTGGTGTTCCACCATAAAGATCAACTGAACACAACAACCTTTGAATTATGTGAAAGGAACAACTATTCTAAGCAGTCACAGAAATGCTTAAAACCCTTAGTAGCAACATCATTCCAAGATAACTCAAGGATTCAAAGAACACAGAGAAGTAAGTGGGAGACTAAGTTTGGTGTTCACACACCAACTTAAGAATCCGATACTTACCCACACATAGTTGAGCTAACCACTTAAGTGCTTGAGGAGCAAGCAACTTCATTACTCTTTGCAGGAAAGGAAACAAGAACCTTAAAGCAAGAAGCAACATTTAGGAAGAAGAAGGAGAAATCAAAGTGTTTCCTGACAACAAAGAGAAAACAAGGAATTTCACAAGGTGGTATTATTCCTTGATAATTCTTTAAAATGGTTAAACAAAAGCATGCGTGTTCTGGTTTAAACTGTAAATGTTGAATCTTTCTGGAATGTGTAGTTTTTTTTGTTAATTGCTTTGAATAAAGTGAATGCTTAGATGTTTGGATATAACTTCACCTTCTTAAACAAGTGCCTGCCATGCTTGTTCTGTTTCAAAAATAAAAGAAAAGTTTGAACAAAAGTAACTTGGCTAAATTAGTGACAAACCAAGTAGAATTAAGTGGTGGTATGCATGCTTGATTGTTTAGTCACATCACTAAAATTAGAGTGTAGAATTATCATTTTTTATGTAGAAGTAAAAATTGTCTATGGATCTTGATGAATAAATGTCTTTGGCCATGAAAAAAAAGAAAGAAAAAGGAAAAGAAAAAGCCACGGAAAAAGGCAACCAAAAAGCAAAAAAAAATTGAGAAAATAAGCTAGGCACCAATGGTTTGAACTTCTGAGACAAATGCCTGTGGTGTTTATGTATTAAGGATATGCTTGGATGAATAGGTTCGGAGGAGTGTTTCAACACTTGGTAACTTGGGTTAACTAACCCGGGATTATCAACCAAAAGTCCATTATCAAGAGCAACCTCAATACAAAACATTTAGTCACACAAAGAGGTGCTGGGCACCAATGTCTCAAGAAGAAATGTGAACTAAAATGCCTAAAGTGGATATGTGTAGTGCACTGATAAGAAAAAGAAAATGCCAAAGGCTTGTGCAACACATGACACTAAGCAAACAAGGAGCAAAAGAAGCTCTAAGAAAAGGAAAAGAAAAACAAAAGAAAAGTGCCAAAGACATAAGAATAACAGGAGGCCATAGCAATTTTTGATGGATGCAATGAAAAAGTGATAATCCTACCTGATAAGTATGAAAAAGTGATGCTGCAACTTTCTGCATAGAACCCTTCTGATGAACTTCAAATGCTTGCTAATATAGCCAATGTAATTACTTTCTGTTCATACTTTCTTCTCAAATAACTCAGGACTTGCTTAGGGACAAGCAAGTATTAAGTTTGGTGTTGTGATGCCAAGGCATCATAGGCTAGTTTCACTAGCATGTTTCTGTTAGTTTTAGTTGTTTTATGCATTTTCTTGAGCTTAAAGTAACCAAAAATGGTTAAATGAAGAACAAAGTAATGAACCATCCAAACAATATGATTTTGATGCAAATTCCATGAGTTTTAGTTATATTACTTAAATGCTATGAATGAAAGATTTCTCATGAAATTTTGCAAGACTTTGATGCAATTGTTTGGATGATTTCAGGGAAGAAGAGGCTAAGCAAGGAAGCAACAAAATCAATAAAGGAAGCTTGAATATCACATGTGGAGTTTAAGTTCCAGTTTAAGCCTAAACTGGAGCTTAAACGCCAAAATCATGAAGGATAAGAAATGCTGGGATTGAAGTTTAACCTCCAGTTTGACCTCAAACTGGAGGTTAAACGCCAGAATGAAAAGCCTCACTTAAGGAGCATTCCACGTTTAACCTCCAGTTTGACCTCAAACTGGAGGTTAAACGCCAGAATGAGTATGTCACCCAGGGAGGAGTTCCACGTTTAACCTCCAGTTTGACCTCAAACTGGAGGTTAAACGCCAGAACCAGGAAGAGTACCAGGGGCCATTCCACGTTTAAGCTCCAGTTTGACTCAAACTGGAGCTTAAACGTGTTCGATAGTTTTTTCACTCCAGGGTTGCTCTCTCCATCTCCACGTTTAACCTCCAGTTTGACCCCAAACTAGAGGTTAAACGTGTTCGACACCTCCAGGGCCACCATTCCAAGCTTCCACGTTTAACCTCCAGTTTGACCTCAAACTGGAGGTTAAACGTGTTCGACTTCCAGTATGCCTCCACCCTTTTCCACGTTTAACCTCCAGTTTGACCTCAAACTGGAGGTTAAACGTGTTCGACCTCCAGGGCTGCCCTTCCTATCTCCACGTTTAAGCTTCAGTTTAACCTTAAACTGAAGCTTAAACGTGTTCGACTACATGACTCTCCAGGGCTACCTTCTTCCATTTCCACGTTTAAGCTTCAGTTTAACCTTAACTGAAGCTTAAACGTGCTTCTACAAATGGCCTCACTGGAAGTGTCTGGCGTTTAAGTTGCAGTTTAAGCTTAAACTACAACTTAAACGCCACTCTTGAAAAGGGTTTCTTGGCCAAAAATATTGTGATTTAAGTTAGTCTTTGAGCACAATTATTAACTTAAACTTACTTTGGTATGAAACCCAATTGAATATCATGGTTTATGGGATTGGGCCTGAAGGATTGATGAGTTTGAAATCTCAATTTATTGAGTCATGTGTCATTATTTGATTATCACTAAGTTGGCTCAATAAATGTTACAGGATCTGGATCAACAACCTCATCAAGATTATGGATCATAAACCCAAGGCAAAAGGAAAGCAAGGAGAGGCCTCAAAGCCCAAGAAGCACAACTGAAGCTCAATATAGAAAGTGTATAAATAGGATAGAAGTTAAGTTAGAAAAAAGGCCTTTACTTTTACTTTTAGCTAGTTTCTTTTTCTTTGTAATTGAATTCAGAGCTATGATTCACTAAACCCCCTTTCATTGGGGTAGGGAGCTCTATTGTAATTCAATGAATCAATAATAGTTTATCTTCTTCTTCAATCTTTTCTCTTGAATTTTGTTAGAAAGCTTCTCGATCTAATTCCATTGAGTAGTTGTCTTGGGAAAGAGACTACTCATACTTGGAATCCTTCGGAGCCTTGGGAAAGGAATGGAGGATTCATGCTAGAGAAGCTTTCTCACAGTGGATTGGATTGGGGTTTGGATGGATATTGTGACATGTAATCCTACCAAATTGTGGTTCATGAAATTGTGTGGTATAATCAGTGATCAAGCATCATCTCTTCTTATGAACATTTAAACCAAGGGATTGGGAATTTGTTTGTTTTTAGAGAGCATTGGTGAGCCAAGGAATTGGGATCCAATCATATAAGATTGCCAAGCAAAATTCAATGAATGCATTGGTTGAGGAAGAGATTTACATGTTTTGATTCGGAGATTTCAATATCTCCTAAACCCAATGAATTCCCCATTTCTGATTTCCACTTTCTCTTTACATTCTGCAATTCAATTCTTGCAATCATCCCCATTCCCTTTTAATTTCAGCAATTTACATTCTGCTCTTTAATTCATGCAATTTAAGATTCAGCCATTTAATTTTCTTGTCATTTACTTTTCCCGCCAATTTTACATTCCGCAATTCTCATCTCAAATCTTGATTCCGCTCAACTAGAACACACTTCTAATCCGAATTGCTCACTCAACCAATCCTTGTGGGATTCGACCTCACTCTATTGTGAGTTTTTACTTGACGACGATAACCGGTGCACTTGCCGGAAGGAATTTTGCCGATCGTGCAATTTCCTAAATCGTAGCATAACACGTTTATGCGCATCAAGTTTATGGCGCCGTTGCCGGGGATTGGTTTTCGATTGACAATTCTCAAATTGGAAGCTAACTAGATTGAGCAATTTTTTCTTGCTTTGTTAATTCTGTTCTAAATACTTGTTGAATTTTAATTTCTGCACTTGGTTACATGCTTTCCTTCTTTATGCCTTTAAATTCATGCAACTAACTCACTGACTCACTAACTGTTTGAATTAATTCCTCAATTGAGCTAACCATACTCTTCCATTAACCAAGAGTATTTTACTTGTTTGTGTTTGAGCTGTGTTCTTGTATGACAGGTAGGAGAGGAGAGACATCAACTCCTCCATATACCGAACCGGAAAGGACCCTTCATAGACTTAGAAGGGAAGCAAGAGGGAAGAGAGTAGTGGGAGAAGAGGAATCTGAAGGAGAATCTGAGGACAATTTTGAGGAAGCTCTAGATCTCAACATGGATAGAGAAGTTCACAACCATGAGAGAGCTGATGGAAACAATGCCATTCCTGAGAGGAGGGTTCTTAGTTCATACATAAACCCAACCTCTGGGAATTGTGGTAGTAGCATCCAGAAACCACCCATTCAGGCCAACAATTTTGAGCTCAAGCCACAGCTAATATCATTGGTGGAAAATCATTGTTCCTTTGGAGGAAGTGCTAATGAAGACCCAAACCAACATCTCACAAAATTCCTGAGAATTTGTGACACTGTGAAGTCCAATGGAGTCCAGGAAGATGCCTATAAACTGCTTTTGTTCCCATTTTCACTTAGGGACAAAGCAGCTAAGTGGCTGGAATCATTCCCAAGGGGGAGTCTAACCACATGGGATGAGGTGGAAGGCAAGTTTCTGGCACGTTTCTACCCTCCACAAAAGGTCAATAGGCTTCGATCTGAGGTTCAGACTTTTAGACAACAAGATGGTGAAACTCTCTACGAGGCATGGGAGAGATTCAAGGATTTGACAAGGAAATGCCCACCAAACATGTTCCATGATTGGGTGCAATTGCACATCTTCTATGATGGACTCTCTTATGAATCAAGGAAGGCTGTAGACCATTCATCAGGAGGTTCATTGAACAAGAAAAAGACCGTGGAAGAAGCCATTGAAGTGATCGAGACAGTGGCTGAGAATGAGTACTACTATGCATCAGAAAGGCACAACACTAAGGGAGTCATGGAGCTGAACCATGTTGATACAATTCTAGCCCAAAACAAGGTGTTTGCCAAGCAACTAGCAGAGCTTACCAGGCAATTAGAAACAAAGCAAGTGGCTGCAATACACACACAAGATCAAGAGGAAGTAGGCATTGAAGGAGGTGATTGGGATGAGGTTAACTATGTGGGAAACCAACAAAGGCAATCATATGATCCACACTCCAACACTTACAACCCAGGCTGGAGAAACCACCCAAACTTTGGGTGGGGAAACCAACAAACCCAACCACAAAACCACAAACCTTACAACCACAACCAACAAAACAATGCCACATACCAAAACTCCAACCAAAGATCATACCAAGCCACACAAAACACTTACCCCCAATCATCATATCATGGCCAAAATAATCAACATACCCAACCTAATCCGAACCAACAATTTCAAGATCAATTAAACCGGATGGAAGGAATGATGGCAACCATGAGCCAAGACATAATTGAATTGAAGAGCTTCAGGGATGATGTGAGAACTACCTTGAGAAACCATGGTGAAAAACTCAAAAGGTTGGAATCTCAAGTAGGAGAGCTATCTCAACAGGCACCCAAATCAACTGCAGTGTTCCCTAGTGACACAGAAAAGAATCCTAAGGGGGAACAAAAGAGAGTAAGATGGGAAGAGTGCAAGGCCATCACCATATTGAAGGAAGTCTCAGAAGAAGGAGGAATCAGGTCCTCACAGCAGGAACCAGAAATCTTGGCAGTGAGGAGCTGGTCAGCCTTCTCCTGCGGAGTAAAATGCTTTTACCGCCAGGAGTCATCATGCATAATATCCAGGATAGACATAGAGGATTCACCTCTTTTCCTTTTTCCAGTGGTTGCCTTGCCTTTTCCTTTTCTTTGAGGGTCAGACATCCTGAAAAGTAGAAATTCCAGGATATAAATGAAGAACAGAGCAGGAAAACATGTAGGCAAATAGAATAATGGCAATATAAGCACATAGTGGCAAAAGAGCAGTAGAATTATGAGATGAGTTAAGTATCTGTGCATAAGGGATTGTATTTGAGTTAGGAATCCGAGATGAAAAATCACAATCCAAAATGTAATATAAATAGAATTTATGTTAATTAGGAAAAACCATAATCATGCCTTGAGTTAAAAAGTTAAAGGTAATAGTTAAAAACCAAAAAGAGAAGTTTGAAATTTAGATCGTTTAGTATTGAGAAAGAGGTTAGAAAGTGGAAATCAGTGAGTGAGTAAAAAGAAAGTCAGAGTAAGTGGCATGATGATCGGTTTTTCAGTAACAAGAATTTCACAATTATAAGCAACAGTCAACTCATATTCAAGCAAGGAAATCAGGTTGATGATGATTCATATAGATATGGAAATAGCAAAAATTGAAATCGAATCATCAAAAGTGCAATTTATTAACCAGGAAATCGAAAAGAATAAGAATGCTGGCCCGGGCATTCAAGAATTGGTTTGGTAAAAGCTAAGTAATGAAAAATTCAAAGTGGCCAAAACCAATGAATGAATGAGAAGGAAACAATTTGCAGAAAATTGGGCAGCATTCTGGCTAAAATTGGATGTTCCCGGGTAATAAACAGCAAGCAGAATAGTTCATATAAGGTAAAATAAGGCTGCAAAAACACAAAAGTAATGTGAACATGAAAGAGCAATGGAACAGCAGCATGAAACAGTGAAGAACAGCATATGAACAGTATTAACATCACAGCAACATCAGAATTGTGAAAATTATAAAACAAGTAGCAAGAACAACGCAATTAACAGGTCTAAATCCACTAATCACATCCTAGCTACCTAACCACCTAGAATCCACTACAACATGTATCTCTAACTATCTTAAGTTTGAACAGAAACTGAAAATATGCAAATAACTATGAATGAAAGAAAAATGGCGTTTGGCAGAATCTGGTAGGCGTATGAACTACGGTAGGGATCAGAGAGATGGCGGGGGTGTGGTGGTGGTGGTGCTGACGCGGCGGTGAAGGGCGGTTGGCGCAGCGGTGGGTGGCTGTTCGGTGGCAGGGGGTTCGGGTGGGGTTTAATGGTGGTGGGTAAGAAGAAAGGGGGGTGAGGGTGGTGGTGGTGGGAGGCGCGGTGGTGATGGCATGGTGGTGGTGGTTGGCCACGGTGGGGGCAGCGGTGGTGGAGGGAAGAAGAGAAGAGAGAGAGAAGAAGGGGAGGGAAGGAAGAAGGAGGGGTGGGCGTCGCGGTGGGTCCGGGTAGTTGGGGGTTGTTGGGGTGGTGGTATTGGAATGGGGAGCAGAGAGGGAGCAGAGGGAGGTTGGGGGGGAAGAGAATGAGGGCGCGATGGGGTAGGGTTTCGCATGACTGGGGGTTAATGGATTTAAATCCACGCGAACGCGTAGGGCACGCGATTGCATGGCTAGGATGAAATGGGGTTGATGTGGTCGCGTGGTTGACGCGATCGCATGGAATGGATAAAAGATGAATGACGCGGTCGCGTGGTTGATGCGACCGCGTCGCTGAAAATTGTGCTAAACGCACAATTCCAGCGTCGTTTCATCGCAACTCTTTGTCTCCATTTAGGGTGGTATGCAATCCACGCGACGCGGATGCGTCACTCACGCTTTCGCGTGGGATGGGTGTTTTGCAAGTGACGCGTTCGCGTGATGGACGCGAACGCGTGAGCCGTTTTGTGCTAAACGCATGACAGCCGCACGATTCCAGCCCAGATTTCTGGGCATTGGATTTTTACGCCGATTTCCAGATAACGTGTTCGCGTGATTGACGCGGACGTGTGGGAGGTAGTTTTCGCAACTGATGCGAACGCGTTAGCAACGCGGTCGCGTCGCACGCTTCTCTCTTTTTTTTTATATTATACAATTATGCAATTATGCAATGCTATTGAATAATATTCAGGTTCAATGAAAAAATATATAATATAAAAACAAACAACACAAAATAAAATTGAAAAAGAAACGATCATACCATGGTGGGTTGTCTCCCACCTAGCACTTTTAGTTAAAGTCCTTAAGTTGGACATTAGATGAGATTCCTGTTATGGTGGCTTATGCTTAAATTCATCAAGAAATCTCCACCATTGTTTGGAATGCCAATAGCCTCCAAGGTCCCAAACTAGGCATGTAAAGCTTTTGAGCAGCTTCAACGAGATTCTCAGGCTCCCGGGGTGATGAATATCAGAATATTTTCCAGGATCCTAAACTTTGCTTTTAAATTTGCCTTTGTCTTGATCTACATTTTTCCATCCGGGCGGTTTAGAAATTAGATGACCAAACATTTTCCGAGACCCATTCAATTGAACATGATACCAATCCGTGCACTTTGAATTGAAGCGTGGAACCTTATTAAATCTTGCGCACCAGCTCTGAGTACGAGCCATTTCCCTCTTACTCTTAAAGCCGCAGAGAGCTCTAAGCTGGCCATCTGTTTCAAGCAAACCATATTCAAGTGGAAAAGTAAAGATAAAGGTTAAGGATTGTACCCACTTGAAGCTTGTATTAGGTGGTAATAGCCTTGGGATAGGTGTTTCCAGTGGTTCTGTAAGTTCTACTCCCTTGTAATCTTCTGTGAATTCCTCCACTTTGTTGCAAGAGTCTTCAACTGAAATTGCGTCCTGATCAAAGTCTTCTATGTCTTCCTCGTCACTCAAGTCATAAGCTGGAGGTTGAGAGAAATCTACCTCCGCATCATCTTCGTATTCACTTGGGGAAGATTCTTCAATCTCAGAGAATTCACTTGCGGATGCAAGTTCATTACTAGGAGATCTTGACTTGTGACTATCATCATCAAGAAAACTTGCGTCTTGGGTTATTCCGTCTAGTTCTTCATAAAATACCTACTTTGGGGGTTGTGCACTATCCTCCTTAGCATCATTAGTAACGTCCTTGACGGAATTTTTCACAACTCTGGATTCCCATGGAGGTTCAGCATCTCCTAAATCTTCAATCAGTACTTCTTCTTCTTGGATAATTTGAGCTTCCTCCAATTGTTCCAGAACAAAGTTATGCTCGTTACTGCCCACTGGGGTTTCTAGTGTCTCTTTCATGCTACGTTTGTCATTAGATTCTCCACATAAAGCTATTGGAGTTCCTTGAGTGTCTAAACGTCTGGAAGATAATTGATGTATTGCTTGCTCCAGCTGATGAAGGATTGTATGAAGTTGATCTACTGTTTCCTTGAGGCGAGCCTGTGATTCTCGAGGTGATGGATATGGACATGGTACATAGGGAAGTAGTGGTGTTTGGGAGTAATTGGATTGGAATTGGGGTAAATAAGGGTCATACGGTGGTGAATGGTGAAAAGGAGCTTGTGAGTGTGGTGGTTCGAAGTTATGTTGAGAGGATAGTCTATAAGCACAGGGTGGGGCTTGTTGGTAACTACCAGGAGGTCCACCATATCTATCAGCTTGGTACGCATTGTAGAATGGTCTTTGTCCATGATATCTTGGAAGGTGTTGTTGCCGAAAAGGTTGATCAGATCCTCTTGGCTCCATCCATCTTTGATTTCTTAGACCTTGATGCATATTCCTGTTATAGCTTCTATTCCTTTCAACAAATTCAGAACCAAACTCAAAGCAAGAGGGGTGAGAGTTCATAGTAGAAATAAAAGAGAAGAACAAAAACGAATAAAAAAGTAAAAGAAAAATATTTACAATAACCAATAATAAGGCACACGTTTGCAAGTCCCCGGCAACGGCGCCATTTTGAAGAGAGAGCTTTTGCGTGGTCTAGAATTCATAATAAATTTCCGTTGCAAGTATAGCTTCTAAACCAACAAAAGTCCTTTCTTACAAACGTTTTGGTTGTCACAAGTAACAAACCCCTTAAAAATTGATAACCGAAGTATTCAAACCTCGAGTCGTCTTCTCAAGGAACTGCAGGAAGGTAGGTTCTTATTATTGGTTATGAGTTTTGTAAACTGGGGGTTTTGAGAGTAAGGAACAAGTAATTTAATGACAAGTAAAATAAATAAATAACTATAAAATAAACTCTTGGCAAGGTATGAAAATTCGGAAGTCCTATCCTAGTTATTCTTATGAGAATTGAAGTTAATCCCACTTAGTTAACCTTTACGAAAGCAAAGGAAAGTCAAGTGGACTAATTAGTTAGATTCCCAAGTCCTAGCCAAATCCTAAGGAAAGACTAGAGTTAGTGGAATTCCAGTCAATTAGAGGAATTAATCAACAATCACGATGAATTTAATAACTCAAGAGCTTCCAGTTAATCAATTGAAGCCAAGGATACGAAAAGCTAAATAACAATTATAAATCTGAAATGCCTCAATTGCATTAATAAGAGAAAATCAATCTAAACATAGAGAGTTCATAAGCCAATTTGGCAACAAAAATAATTAAAGGAAAGCTATAAAATATCTGAAAGCAAAAGAGAAATATAAAGTAAAAGGAATGTTGAACCTGATAAAGAGTTGAAATACTAAATTGAAATAATAAGAAATCCTAATCCTAAAATGTAAGAGAGAGGAGAGAACCTCTCCCTCTAAAAACTACATCTAAATCATGAAAAATGAATAATTGGAGAGCTCTCTTTTGAATGGATGCATTCCCCCACTTTATAAACTCTAATATGTGTTTTCTGGACTTGGATCTGGGCCAAAAAGGGCTTCAGAAATCGCTGGTAGCGTTTTCTGCAGTTTCTGCACATGGCGTCTGTCACGCGTCCGCGTGGGTCATGCGGTCGCGTCATGTGGGAGTTTTCCTTATCACGCGTTCGCTTTGGTCACGCATGCGCGTCATCTGCGTTTTGCTCAAGGCATGCGTCCGCGTTAGTCACGCGTTCGCGTCGCTGCCTTTTCGTGCTGGGCATGCGGCCGCGTCGTCCATGCGTTCGCGTCGCTGCCAGTTTCTTCAAAAACTCCATTTTGTGCTTTCCTTCCATTTTTGTACGTTTCCTTTCCATCTTTTGAGTCATTCCTGCCTTAGGAGATCTGAAAATACTCAACACACAAATCACGACATCGAATGGTAATAAAAGGTAATTAAAATAATTATTTTTAAAGCATAGGAAGCATGTTTTTCACACATATCACATAATAAGGAAGGAAAAGTAAAACCATGCAATTTACATGAATAAGTGAGTGAAGGATTGAATAAATCACCTAAATTGAGCACAAAATACATCATAAAATATGGGTTTATCAATCACTTATCCTCTAGTGAGGATGAAGACACTAGGGAAGAGCAAGTTGCTCGTACAAAGCCTTTGGAGGAAAAACCTCCACTACTTACCAAAGAACTCCATGCTTTCGTTCAGCAAGGGCTACCTCAGAAGGTTCCAGACCCTGGACGCTTTCTGATTCCTTGCACCATAGGCACTATGACCTTTGAAAAGGCTCTGTGTGACCTAGGATCAAGCATTAACCTCATGCCACTCTCTATAATGGAAAAATTGGGATCCTTAAGGTACGAACTACACACGCCTCTTTAGAGATGGCAGACAAGACCATAAAGAAGTCATGTGGCTTAGTGGAGGATGTCTTGGTTAAAATTGAAAACAACTACATCTCGACAAACTTCATAGTCTTAGATATAGGAGAAGATGAGGATGACTGTGTAATCCTTGGAAGGCCTTTCATAACCACAGCTAATGCTATCATTGATGTGGCTAAGGGAGAACTAACCTTAAAGTTAGGGAGGATCACATCTTATTCAAGATGCCTCATCCTAGCTCTCCCTCTAAAAGAGAGATAACAATACAACACCTAGTGTGCCAACCCTCTCTTTCTGTGCAGAGCTCTGCAGAGCCCCCAGACATCAATTCTAAGTTTGGTGTTGGGATCCCTCAACAAGCTCTAAGGACAAAGGTATTAAAAGGAAATTACCTAAAGGCTGGAAGGACAAGAAAGTCCCAACTGAAGGCCTCTCACCTGGCATGAGAGTTGTCTTCACTAAAAAGCCAGCCTTACCACATACAGTGAGTCGTGTCCTATCTCTAGAGCATGTAGAGCTCATCCATGAGAGGATAGGTAGAAAATTCACTGTCAAGGGCAAAAATCTGAGCCCATACTCACCTCTGTAAGGAGCTAAGGGTCAAGCTAGTGACTTTAAAAGAGCGCTTGTTTGGAGGCAACCCAATTTTACTCAACCATTTTTATTTCCTTTTTTTTGTTTTTTTTTTTAGTTGTCAGAGTCATGATCATATGTAACATCAAGAGACAAAATTCACAGCAGTGAAAATAGAACACTCCAAGTGGAGTGTTAAAGTTGAACACCAGCGAGGAAGCCCTCCTGGGCGTTCAAACGTCAATGTGGAGAAGCAAGGAATCTAGAATTCCTTAGCCTCTCAGAACCAAGAGGTCCCACAGAAGCTTCACCTACCCCACCTTCTTCCCTATTGATCATATTTGCTCGAGGACGAGCAAAATCTTAAGTTTGGTGTTGTAAAATCTTTGCTTTTTAACTTCTACCACTCCTAAGTATGGAAGAAGAGGATGGAGCAAACCAGGAAGCATGCAAAAGAGCCTGTGCAGCCGCCTCAACAAAGACAAAGAAGTGACATTGAAGAGATCAAGCACTACATTGGATCCTCAAGGAGGAGCACTAGCCACCATCACTCAAGTGGATTCGTTCTCTTTACACCACTTTCCTATTATTTTTCTATTTTTTGTCTATTTATTTATCTATTCTCTAGTTCTAGTTGCAAGATCATTTGCATTGATGTCTTAAAGTTGTAAAATGTTCCATATATCTTTCACCTTGCTTAAATAAAATATTTTATTTCAAAAGAATTGAGAGATGCATGAATTTCAAGTCTAAAATAAGATTAGTTTAATTAGTTTGATGTGGTGTCATTTGCTTTTGTTTTCTGAATGTATGAAATAAACAATGCATATTTGAAGTTGAAATTTATGAATGTTTGCTCTTGACAGAATAAGGAAAAAGGAAAAGTATTATTGATAATCTGAAAAATCTGAAAATTGATTATTGAAGCAAGAAAAAGCAGCAAAAAGCAAAAGAAAAAGCATGTTGCAAAAGAAAAAAATATATATGCATGCAAAAGAAAAAAAATGGAAAAAAAAAGAAAAAAAAATAAAAAAGCAAAAAAATCCATTACTACCCAAAAATGCAGGAAAAGGAGGGCAGATTGAAAAAGCCAGTAACCTTTTAAACGAAAAGGCAAGGGTAAAAGGACCCAAGGCTTTGAGCATTAATAGATAGGAGGGCCCACAGGAATAAAATCCTGGCCTAAGCGGCTCATCTAAGATGTCCCTAACCATGTGCATGTAGCGTGAAGGTGTCAAGTGAAAAGCTTGAGACTGAGCGGTTAAGGTTGTGGTCCAAAGGAAAAAGAGTGTGCTTAAGAACTCTAGACACCTCTATCTGAGGACTCTAGCAAACCTGAGTCACAATCTGAAAAGGTTCACCCAGTTAAAGTGTCTGTGGCATTATTGTATCCGGTGGTAATACTGGAAAACAAGGGGTTTAGGATCACGGCCAAGACTCTGAAAGCTGTGTTCAAGAATCAAAATAACCTTAACTAAGAGAGTCAATAATATCATCTGGATTCTAAGTTCCTAAAGATGCCAACATCTCTGAGTTTCAACGGATAGTGAAATGCTAAAACTCTTCAGAAGCAAAAAGTTACTAAGTCCCACTCATCTAATTTTAACTAAGCTTCATTTGAAACTTAGAAATTTATTGTATCTTAATTTTATTTTTATCCTATTGTGTTTTTAGTTTCTTGGGGACAAGCAACGGTTCAAGTTTGGTATTGCGATGAGCAGATATTTTATACGCTTTTCGACATCATTCCATATAGTTTTTAGTAATTTTTATTTAGTTTTTATTAAGTTTTTATAGATTTTAGTGTTAAATTCACATTTTTGGATTCTACTATGAGTTTTTGTGTTTTTGGGCAATTTTAGGTATTTTTTGGCGAAAATTGAAGAGCTGGAGCAGAAGTCTGATTCAGAGACAGAGAAAGCACTGCAGACGTTGTCTGGATCTACCTGCCTGCATTCGGAAGAGCTTTTTTGGTGCTATAGAAGTCCAAATGGATCAGTCTCAAAATCTATGGAAAGCAGACTTCCAGTGCTTTCCAGCAATATATAATAGTTTATACTTTGCTTCGGATTAGTAGGCCCAAAACGGGCGTCCAACGCCAACTTCATGCCCACTTCCAGCGTCCAGCGCCCAAAGAGCAGAGCCCAGTGTCCAAAGGCCCAGAGAGGATCCCCTAGCTGGCGTTCCATGCCAAAGAGACCTCATAGCATGTGGATCTCATCAAAGCTCAGCCCAAACACTCACCAAGAGGGCCCCAGAAGTAAATTTTAGCACTAAATAGATTGTTTTACCCTTACTAGTGATTAGTTTATTATTTAAAGGATTTAATTCATGTAACACGCATACATATCATATACTTATCATACACCATTCAGCCCTATTTTCATTTTTACTTTGTTTTTACCTTCAGTATGAGTTTCTAAACCTCCTAGGTTGAGGGGAGGAGCCCTGTTGAGTCCTACGGATTAATAAAAGTATTACTGTTTTTCTTCGATCCGTGTTTGATTAATTCTAAGATATATATTCGTTCTTCATCAATATGAATGCATTGAACTGGCATAAGGTTATCACATTCTACATGGGTTTAGAGTGCGTCTTTCATCGGACAATGATGAACCACCAGCTTGAATATACATCTCTCAGATGGCTAATCCATGATTTCGTTGGGGACTTTTCGAGACATCAGTTCAGCCGATTTCAAGGGAGATTAGGGTCTTTGTGGTAGAGGCTAGAATCAAAGATACAACATTCTCTGATCCATATCCGACCTTGTTTGTGGCATTTTGAGTAGGATCATGAAGGTGAATGGACTATACGCACTTCACCCTCAAGTAGAGATGGATCCGCACTAAACCTGGGGTTCAAATTCAGAGGAGTATTGGCAGCTACTCAAACTAGTGTCAATCACATACAGCCTGCCATTGCAGAAGATCACTCACAAGCAAAGAAGACAGTAGTACCAGAGTTGATTCAGAAAGACAAAGCAACTTCAACTCTTAACTCTATTCCTATCACTGAAATACTTGTTTTACAAATACAAATTATGAATAGTTTCCTCTATCTAACAACCTTCTGATTCCGCCTGACTAAGACCTGCAAGACAACCATAGCTTGCTTCAAGCCACAATCCTCGTGGGATCAACCCTGACTCGCTCAGGTATTACTTGGATGACCCAATGCACTTGTTCGTACTACTGCTGTACGAAATAGTGTGGGTTTTGCGTACACGCGCACCAAACAGCGTGCACAACGGTGACAGAACCCTCGACGACAAAACGCAACGACTTTATTTTACCAAAGCGCGATGATGATGGGACTTCATCTCCCTCCTCTGCGTCACTCTCCTTTCTCGGCAACAGCAACGACAACCAAACACGACGGCAGCGGCGTCTTCAGGCTCCGTCAGCAGCTTTCTTCCCCCTTTTCTCATCATGCTCAGCCTCTTTCTCTCTTATTCCTCACTCTGTGTGCGTGTGTTGTGTTACGTTGAAGAGGGTGGGAAGAGGTTAGAGTTAGGCTATGTTTGTTTGAAGAGAAAATGGAAGGAAAAAAAAGTTAGGAAAGAAAATGAGAAGAAAAATGATTATTTTCCATTGATTGGTTGAGGAACGAAACTAGAGAGGAAAGCTTTAACATTGGAAAGAAAATGGAATGAAAACTAAATTTTCTCTCTCTACTTCTAATACTAACCCTTAACTTTTTTCAATATATTTTATAATATAGCAGTAAAATTGTCTTTTTATAACACTTCATTCCTTCTTATTTTTCTTCCATCCAAACACATCTAAGGAAAATAAAAATTCACTCAATTTCTTTCCTTCCTTTCTTTATTTTCTATTTTCTTCCTCTTTATTTCTTTCCTTCGAACCAAACATAGCCTTAATAAAATTAGGGTTTTTGGATTTAGGAATTTAGGGTTAGAAAGTAGGGATTTTTTTTTTACTAAAGATATGGAGACTCAAACCCATGATCTCATAAATGAGTATGGAGAGACTATGCCATTTGAGGTATAACTCATTGGCATAAAGGTAGAATAAATATTTTGATAAAATTGGTGGATAGAATAATAATTTTAAAATCAAATATACTCTATTAAAGATATTTAAGAACACTATTTATTAATATATCGCTGAGTTCAAATAATTATTTCTAATTTAATTTATAAAATGAACATATTAATCACTATCTATAAAGTACAGTTTAAATTCAAAATATCAATTATCCAAATTAAATCGTATAATTTTTTTATCATTTTTCCATCCCCAAAATCTTATTTTCAAATTATATAAAATAATCAATTATAATAAAATTACATAAAAATATTAATTAACTTAACTCCAAATCTTCACAAAACTAATTTTATTACACGTAATATATTAGTTTCTAAAAATAAAGAATTCAAATTAATAAAATAAACCATAATTTATTTGTAACAAAAATTACTTAAATTAAATTATATAATTCTAACATTACTGAATTTTAATTTTTATTATGTAAAATATTCAGTTATAATAAAATTACATAAGAATCTTGATTGACTTAAAATCAACTCATCACTTAATCTCTTTAATTACTTTTAGTAAAATAATTTTCTTAAAATGAAATCTTTAACAAATATAATAAATCATAAATAACTCATTATTTAATTTTACAAAAACTCAAGTTTTACTTTGGGCACCGGGCAGTGGTGGTTGGATGTTGGGCCCCCATTGTGATGTTTTAGGGGCCTAGTTTTAATATTTTGGGTCTAGTTGGGCCTCCTTTGGACTGTATTTGTGTTTTCTTATTAAAAGAACTTTAATTCTTGATTACTTTGAAAACAAAAACTCTTGGAAACACAATAATATTGAAACAACTCCAAAATACTTGGTTAGTTTTGAAATTCAACTAGAAAATATAAGAATTTTGATTAAGATCTAAGAAAACTAATAAAAATAAAACCTAAAAACTACTGAAGATGTCTAAGTATCCATGATCTTCCATTTAAGTCAACGAGAGAAGCTTAAACAGTAAATAAGATGGCAGAACTATTAAACTCAAACAAGGAATATGATATACATAAAATCCTAAGGTTGTTCCCATGCAAATAGTTTATCACATCTTCATGATACTGGTGAGAAAAGTTTGGAAAGAGGACTAGCTAACCTGGCCATTCAGAAGGTATGGAGAGTATTCAAAGAAAATGCAATATCATGTCGCAAAAAAAGGAGAGAGAAACATAGAACCACAACAATCCACAAGTATAAATTTGGGAGAATTATGAAAGGGGATTTAGATCTCAACTTCAATGTATTTCTACAAATCAGTCAATGACCTCAATAAGGGAATGTGATGAGCGGATATTTTATACACATTTTGGTATCATTTTCATATAGCTTTTAGCATGTTTTGTTTAATTTTTATTAAGTTTTCATAGGTTTTAGTGTAAAATTTACATTTTTGGATTCTACTTTAATTTTGTGTGTTTTTATGCAATTTCAGGTATTTTCTAACTGAAATTGAGGAGCTGCAGCAAAAGTATGATTCATAGATAGAGAAAGCACTACAGTTGCTGTTTGGATCTGACCTCCTTGCCCTCGAAAGAGCTTTTTTGGAGCTAACATCCAGGGCTTTCCTATGTAATCCTTAGTCATTAGTTTAGTATTCAAGGATTTCTACACCTCTCATCAAAGGAGGGATGCACACTTTACAAATTTATCATTGTATCCTCTATCAGTATGAATTTCTAAACCTCCTAGGTTGAGGGGAGGAGCCCTGGTGAGTTTTTTACGGATTAATAAAAGCATTATTGTTTCTTTTCAATATGTGTTTGATTCTCTATTCTAAGATGTATCTTCTTTCTTCATCAATATGAATGTGTTGAACTGGCATAAGGTTATCACATTCTACATGTGTTCAGAGTGAGTCTTTCATCGGACAATGATGAACCACTAGCTTGATTATACATCTCTTAGAAGGCTAATCCACGACTTCGTTGGGGACTTCTTAAAACATCAATTCAGCCGAGGTATGGGGGAGATTAGAGTCTTTGTGGTAGAGGCTAGAATCCAAAGGCGCAGCATTCTCTGATTCGGAGGATTCGACCTTGTCTGTGGCGTTTTGAGTAGGATCATTAAGGAGAATGGACTGTAGGAGCTTCACCCTCAGTCAGAATGGATCCACACTAACCCTGGGGTTCAGATCTGGAGGAGCATTGGCGACCTCTTAATTAGCGTTGATCACATACAGCCTGCCATAGAAAAAATCATTCACAGTTGAAGAAGACAGTAAGACTAGAATTAATCCAAAAGAACAAAGAATCTCCAAGCCTTAACCATTGGTGCATGAATCCCCACACTTTTGTATAGTTGTACCAGCAAGTGCACTGGGTCGTCCAAATAATACCTGAGCGAGTCAGGGTCGATCCCACGAGGATTGTGGTTTGAAGCAAGCTATGGTTATTTTGTAGGTCTTAGTCAGGTGAAATCAAGAAGTTGTTGGATTGAGACTTAATTGCATTAAAATAAATATGAGAGAAGGGTATAAGGTATTTTGTCAATGGAAATAGTAATAGAAATATAGTTGAAGATAGGAGTTGCTTAGCCTTTCTGAATTAACTTTGGTAGTACTGTCTTCTTTGCTTGTGAGTGATTTCTTCAATGGCAGGCTATATGTAATTGACGCCATAGGCTGTGGTCATCAATCTCCTCTGCTCCAAATCAAACATAATTGGCCGTGGTCATACAATCTGATGGAGGGTGAAGCTCTAGCAGTTCATTCTCTTGGCGATCCTATTCAAAACGCCACAAACAAGGTCGAATCTTTCAGATCAGAGAATGCAACTTCTTTGGATTCTAGCCTATACCACAGAGACCCTAATCTCCCCGAAAATTGGCTGAACTGGTGTCTCAAGAAGTCCCCAACGAAGTCGTGGATGAGCCGTCTGAGAGATGTATAAACATAGCTGGCGGTTCGTGCTTTCCAGTCATGTATTCATACAAACCCAAGTCGACGCGGGTGTTTGTCTGGCACGTTCATCTTAGTATGATGAACAGAGCTGATTGTCACTGATCATCCTATTCACCATGTTGAAGAGCGAGTATACATCTTGGAATTAATTCAAACACGGTTCGAAGAAGAAACAATAATACTTTTATTAATTCATAGGACTCAACAGGGCTCCTCCCCTCAACCTAGGAGGTTTAGAAACTCATACTGAAAGGGAATACAATGGTAAAATGCGTATAATGGTTGAAGATGGTCGAAGATGTCTGAATAACATAAATCAAATTCCTTAAATACTAAACTAATGACTAGTAAGGGTAAAATAGTCCTTTTAGTGTAAAAATCCACTTCTGGGGCTTACTTGGTGAGTGTTTGGGCTGAGCTTTGATGAGATCCATGTCCTATGAGGTCTCTAGGGCATGAAATTCTGGCTAGGGATCCTCTCTGAGTGTTTGGGCGCTGGGCTCTGCTCTTTGGGCGCTAAACGCCTGGAATGGGGTAGGAACCTGGCGTTGGATGCCAGTTTTGGGCCTCTTAATCTGACGAAAAGTATGGACTATTAAACATGGCTGGAAAGCTCTGGAAGTCAGCTTTCCACAGCTGTTAAGAACGCTCCATTTGGACTTTTGTAACTCCAGAAAATATCTTCCGAGTGCAAGGAGGTCAGTTCCGGACAGCATCTGCAGTGCTTTCTTTGTCTCTGAATCAGACTTTTGCTCCAGCTCCTTAGTTTCAGCCAGAAAATACCTGAAATTGTACAAAACCACAAAAACTCATAGTAGAATCCAAAAATGTGTATTTAACGCTAAAACCTATGAAAATTTAATAAAAACTAAACAAAACATACTAAAAACTATATGAAAATGATGCCAAAAAGCATAAAAAATATCTGCTCATCACAACACAAAACTTAAACTGTTGCTTGTCCCCAAGCAACTAAAAACACAGTAGGATAGAAAAGAAAATTAAGATACAATAAATTTCAAAGTTTCCAATAAAGATTAGTTACAATTAGATGAGCGGGACTTAGCAGCTTTTTGCTTCGGAATAGTTTTGGCATCTCACTATCCATTGAAACTCAGAATGGTTGGCATCTTTAGGAACTTAGAATCCAGATGATATTATCGACTCCTAGTTCTTTTCTTTTTTATTCTTGAACACAGCTTTCAGAGTCTTGGCCGTGACCCTAAGCACTTTGTTTTCTAGTATTACCACCGGAGACGTTCATGCCACAGACACTTTACCTGGGTAAACCTTTTCAAATTATGATTCAGCTTTGCTAGAATCCCTAGATAGAGGTATCCAGAGTTTTTAAGCACACTCTTTTTGCTTTGGGCCACCACTTTAACCGTTCAGTCTCAAGCTTTTCACTTGACATCTTCACGCCACAAACACATGTTTAGGGACAGCTTAGTTGAGCTGCTTAGGCCAGGATTTTGTTCCTTTAGGCCCTCCTATCCATTAATGCTCAAAGCCTTGGATCCTTTTATCCTTGCCTTTTGGTTTAAAGGGATACTGGCCTTTTCAATCTGCCATCCTTTTCCTGCATTTTTTGGCAGTAATGAATTTTTCTTATTTATTATTTTTTTTTGCCCCTTTTTTTTCTTTCTTTTTCGCATGCATAGATATTTTTTTTCTTTTGCAACATGCTTTTTATTTTTTTTTTGTTGCTTTTTCTTGCTTTAAGAATTAATTTTTAGATTTTTTAGATCACCAATAACACTTTTCCTTTTTCCTTATTCTTTCAAGAGCCAACATTCTAAAATTTCAACTTCAAATATGCACTGTTTAATCATACATTCAGAAAACAAAAGCAATGCCACCATATCAAAATAATTGAACTATTCTTATTTTAAACCTGAAATTCATGTATCTCTCAATTCTTTTCAAATAAAATTCTCAAGCAAGATGTGAGATGCTGTTGGATTCTAACCTCCCTATACTCAAACGCGTTTTTCTGGAGCTATAGAAGTCCAATTCGCGCGTTCTTAATTGGGATGGAAAGCTAACATCTTGGGCTTTCCAGAAATGTATAATACTTTATACTTTGCCTGAGATTTGATGGCCCAAACTGCTGTTCAACGCCAGCCAGAGACCTTTTTTGGCGTAAAACGCCAGAATTGGCACCAGAACTGGAGTTAAACGCCCAAAATGGCATCCAAGCTGGCGTTTAACTCTAGAAAAGGCCTATGCACATGTAAAGCTCAATGCTCAGCCCAAGCACACACCAAGTGGGCTCCGGAAGTGGATTTCTTCACTATCTACACTTAGTTACTTATTTTCTGTAATCCTTAGTAACTAGTTTAGTATAAATAGCACTTTTTACTATTGTATCTGGGGATCATGCCATTTTTCACATTTGGAGGCTGGTCACACGGCCATGCCAAGACATTTTTCTCTTATGTATTTTCTACGGTGGAGTTTCTACACCTCATAGATTAAGGTGCGGAGCTCTGCTTTTCTTCATGAATTAATGAAAATACTATTGTTTCTCTTTCAATTCACGCATGTGTCTTCTCCAAGATATACTCTCGTTCTTAATTCAGTTAAGTCAGAATGAAGGGGTGACCCATGACAATCACCCACTATCTTCATTACTCGCTTAGCCAAGATCCGCGTGCCTGACAACTACAAGCGGTCTACATGATGTTCAACATAGTCATTGGACGACAGCTGGAGTATAATCTCTTGGGTCTCTGATCCACGGATTTGACTTGCCTCTCCTGACAACAGAGCATTCGAATCCGTGAGATTAGAACCATCGTGGTAGAGGCTAGAACCAATTGGTAGCATTCTTGAGATCCGAAAAGTCTAAACCTTATCGGTGGTATTCCAAGTAGGATCTGGGACGGGATGACTGTGACGAGCTTCAAACTCACGAATGTTGGGCACAGTGATAGTATGCAAAAGGATAGAGAGATCCTATTCCAACACAAGTGAGAACCGACAGATGATTAGCCGTGTGGTAGCTGTGCCTGGTATTTTTCATCCGAGACGAGAGATCTGACAGATGATTAGCCGTATAGAAGCTGTGCCTGGACCATTTTCACTAAGAGGACGGATGGTAGCCATTGACAACGGTGATCCACCAACATACATCTTGCCATGGAAGGGAGCACGCATGATTGGATGAAGACAATAGGAAAGCAGAGGTTCAGAAGCAACAAAGCATCTCCGAACGCTTATCTAAAATTTCCACCAATGAATTACATAAGTATCTTTATTTTAATTTATTTTTATTTATCTTTCAATTATCAAAAATCATAACCAATTGAATCCGCCTAACTAAGATTTACAGGATGAACATAGCTTGCTTCAAGCTGGCAATCTCCGTGGGATGGATCCTTACTTGCGTAAGGTTTTATTACTTGGACGACCCAGTGCACTTGCTGGTTAGTTGTACCGGAGTTGTGAAAAGTGTGATCACAATTCCGTGCACCAAGTTTTTGGCACTGTTGTTGGGGATTATTCAAGTTTGGACAACTGACGGTTCATCTTGTTGCTTAGATTAGATAACCTTCTTTATTGTTTCAACCTTTATTTTCTTTTCAAAAAGTTTTTAAAAATATTTCAAAAAAAAATATTTTTTTTCTTTTCTTTTTCATTTTTCCAAACTTATTTTCGAAAAAAATATATAAAAAAAAGTTTTCGAAAAAAAAAATGTTCTTCAGAATTTTTAAGAATGAATTCCACCTTAGAGCTCCATGATGATATGTTGAAGCTTGGCTGGCTATTAAGCCATGTCTAATCTTTTGGACTGAAACTTCCACTTATCATTGCAGCTATTGGAGGAGCCTTTGGATTCTCATTTATAATTCTGTGCTAAAGCTTGGCTGGCCATTTGGCCATGTCTAATTCTTTTGGACCGAAGCTTTAGACTGACATTACATGAATCCTGGAATTCTTATTAAAAATTTTGAATTTCTTTATTTTCTTTTTCCAAAATAATTTCGAAAAAAATACAAAACAATTTAATAAAATCATAAAAACCAAAAAAATTTTGTGTTTCTTGTTTGAGTCTTGTGTCAAATTTTAAGTTTGGTGTCAATTGCATTTGTTTTTATTATTTTCTTAAAAATTTTCAAAAATATGTTCTTGATGTTCATCATGATCTTCAAAGTGTTCTTGGTGTTCATCTTGACATTCAAAGTGTTGTTGCATGCATTATTTGTTTTGATCTTAAATTTTTATGTTTTGTTTCATTTTGTTATTTTTCTCTCTCCTCATTAAAAATTCGAAAGTAAAAAAAATATCTTTTCCTTATTCTTCTCATAATTTTCGAAATTTTGAGTTGACTTGGTTACAAATTTTTAAAATTTAGTTGTTTCTTGTTAGTCAAGTCAAAATTTTAATTTAAAAGCTTTATCTTTTCAAATCTTTTTCAAAATCAATACTTTTTCATTTTTTTATGATTTTCGAATTTCATTCTTAAAATTTTTTAAAATCTTTTTCATTTTTCTTTTAATGTTTTAAAAAATTTAAGACTAATTTTTCAAAATATTTTTCTTAATTTTATTTCATATTTTTGAAAATCCTTGCTAACAATTAATGTTTTGATTCAAAAATTTCAAGTTTGTTACTTTCTTGTTAAGAAAGGTTCAATCTTTAAATTCTAGAATCATATCTTCTAGTTTTTTGTAAGTCAAGTCATGAACTTTAATTTTAAAAGTCAAATCTTTTTAATTTCTTTTTCAATTCTTTTTCAAAATAAATTTCAATCATATCTTTTTAAAATTTTAATTTCAAAATCTTTTTCTAACTCCTTATCTTTTCAAAATTTATTTTCAAATCTTTTTCAACTAACTACTTGACTTGTTTGTTTTAATTTTAAAAAGTTTACTATTTTTTATCTTTTTCAAAACCACCTAACTACTTTTCCACTTCTAATTTTCGAAAATCACTAACCACTTTTTCAAAAATCTTTTTAATTAACTAATTGTTTTAGTTTTTAATTTTCTTGTATTTCTTTTTCAAATTTTTGAAACTAACTTAATTAAATAAATAAAAAAATATTTTTCTTTTCGCTCTTCTTAAAACTCTAATACTCTCTCTACCTCATTCTTCTATTCTTCTTTTCCTCTGACACATAAAGGAATCTCTATACTGTGACATAAAGGATTTCCATTCTCTTTTTGTTCTCTTCTTTTTCATATGAGCAGGAACAAGGATAAGGACATTCTTGTTGAAGCTGATCCTGAACCTGAAAGGACTCTGAAGAGGAAGCTAAGAGAAGCTAAAGCACAACACTCCAGAGAGGACCTTACAGAAAATTTCGAAAAAGAAGTAGACATGGCAACCGAACCCAACAACAATGCTAGAGATGCAAGGAAGATGCTTGGTGACTTTACTGCACCAACTTCCAACTTCTATGGAAGAAGCATCCCAATTCCTACAATTGGAGAAAATAACTTTGAGCTTAAGCCTCAATTAGTTTCTCTAATGCAGCAGAATTGCAAGTTTCATGGACTTCTATTGGAAGATCCTCATCAGTTCTTAGCTGAATTCTTGCAAACCTGTGACACTGTTAAGACCAATGGGGTTGATCCCGAGGTCTACAGACTTATGCTTTTCCCTTTGCTATAAGAGACAAAGCTAGGATATGGTTGAACTCACAACCTAGAGAAAGCCTGAACTCTTGGGAAAAGTTGGTCAATGCTTTCTTGGCCAAATTCTTTCCACCTCAAAAGATGAGCAAGCTTAGAGTGGAAGTCCAAACCTTCAGACAAAAGGAAGGTGAATCCCTCTATGAAGCTTGGGAAAGATACAAGCAATTGATCAGAAGGTGTCCTTCTGACATGCTTTTAGAATGGAGCATCTTAAGTATATTCTATGATGGTCTGTCTGAATTGTCCAAGATGTCATTGGACCACTTTGCTGGTGGATCTCTTCATCTGAAGAAAACACCAACATAAGCCCAGGAACTCATTTAAATGGTTGCAAATAACCAGTTCATGTATACTTCTAAAAGAAATCCTGTGAATAATGGGATAACTCAGAAGAAAAGAGTTCTTGAGATTGATACTCTGAATGCCATATTGGCTCAGAATAAAATATTGACTCAGCAAGTCAATATGATTTCTCAGAATCTAATTGGAATGCAAGTTGCATCCGGCAGTACTAAAGAAGCCTCCTCTGAAGGAAAAGCTTATGACCCTGAGAATCCTGCAATGGAAGAGGTGAATTACATGTGAGAATCCCATGGAAACACCTATAATCTTTCATGGAGATATCATCCAAATTTCTCATGGAAGGATCAACAGAAGCCTCAATAAGAATAATGGTGGGAGAAATAGGTTTGGCAATAGCAAACCTTTTCCATCATCGCCTCAGCAACAAACAGAGAATTCTAGGCAAAGCCTCTCTGACTTAGCAACCATAGTCTCTGATCTAACTAAGACCACTCACAATTTCATGACTGAAACAAGGTCCTCCATTAGAAATCTGGAGGCACAAGTGGGTCAGCTGAGTAAAAGAGTTACTGAAACTCCTCCTCGTACTTTCCCAAGCAGTACAGAAGAGAATCCCAAAAGAGAGTGCAAGTCCATAACTATATCCAAAGTGGCCGAACCTGGAGAGAGTAAAAAGGTAGTGATTTCCAGTGAGGAAGACCTTGTTGGACGTCCACTGACCAATAAGGAGTTCCCTATTGAGGAACCAAAGGAATCTAAGGCTCATATAGAGACCATAAAGATTCCATGGAACTTAGTGCTGCAGTTCATGAGCTCTGATGAAGATTCTTCCTCTGATGAGGATGAAGATCTTGTTGAAGAGCAAGTTGCTCGGTATCTTGGAGCAATCAGGAAGCTGAATGCCAAGCTATTTGGTAATGAGACTTGGGAGGATGGACCTCCATTGCTCATTAAGGAACTGAATACCTTGGTTCAGCAGAAATTACCTCAAAAGAAACCGGATCCCGGAAGGTTCTTAATACCTTGTACGATAGGCACCATGACCTTTGAGAAGGCTCTGTGTGACCTGGGGTCAGGTATAAACCTCATTCCACTCTCTGTAATGGAGAAACTAGGGATATTTGAGGTACAAGCTGCAAGAATCTCACTAGAGATGACAGACAAATCAATGAAACAGGCTTATGGACTTGTAGAGGATGTCTTAGTGAAGGTTGAAGGCCTTTACATCCCTACTGACTTCATAATCCTGGACACTGGGAAGGACGAGGATGAATCCATCATCCTTGGAAGACCTTTCCTAGCCACAGCAAGGGCTGTAATTGATGTGGATAGAGGAGAGTTAGTCCTTCAATTGAATGAGGACTACCATGTGTTTAAGGCTCAAGGATCTTCTTCTGTAAACACAGAGAAGAAGCATGAAAAGCTTCATCCAATTCTCTCCATACAGAGTCTAGCAGAGCCCCCACATTCAAACTCTAAGTTTGGTGTTGGAAGGCCACAATCATGCTCTAAGTATCTGTGAAGTTCTGTAAGAGCTTACTATCAATCTATTAACATTAAAGAAGCGCTTATTGGGAGGCAACCTAATCTTATTTATCTATGTTAATTACTTTTTCATTTCATTTTCCATTGTTAGTATATGTTTTCTTTAGGTTGATGATCATGTGTAGTCACAAAAATAGCATAAAAAATAGCACACCCTGGAGGACAGGCTTACTAGCGTTTAAACGCCAGTAAGGATAGCAGAATGGGCATTTAACGTCCAGTCTGGCAGCATTCTGGGCATTAAACGCCATAATTGGCAGACAGAATGGCGTTTAAACGCCGGAAAAGGGTGTCTGGCTGGCGTTAAATGCCAGAAAGGGGCATCAGCCTGCGTTTAACGCCAGGAAAGGTAGCAGGATGGCGTTAAACGCCAGAAAGGGCTGTCCAGGGGAATTTAAATGCTATAAAGGTGCAAGGAGCAGAATTCCTTGACACCTCAGGATCTGTGGACCCCACAGGATCCCCACCTACCCCAACTCTTTTTCTCTCCTTTTCACACATTTCCATAACACTCTTCCCCAAAATAACCTCCACCAATCACCTCCATTTCTCCTCCAAAACTATTATACAACCTACCTTCCCCCACCCATTCAAATTCAAACCATCTCCCTCCCAAACCCAACCCCTATTACAAGAATTCCCTCTCCACTCCACTCCTATATAAGCCCCTCGTCAATCCTTCATTTTCACACATCATAACCACCTAAAACCCCCTTGGCCGAACCATTCACACACCTTCATCTCCTACATCTCTTCTTCCTCTACTCCTTTCTTTCTTCTTTTACTCGAGGACGAGCAAACCTTTTAAGTTTGGTATGGAAAAAAGCTCTGCTTTTTGTTTTTTTATAACCATTAATGGCACCTAAGGCCGGAGAAATCTCTAGGAAGAGGAAAGGGAAGGCAATTGCTTCCAACTATGAGTCATGGGAGATGGAGAGATTCATCTCAAAAGCCCATCACTAGAAAGAGGATGGAGCAAGCAAGAGAGCCCACTCATGGACCTCAACAAGAGCATGAGGAAGTCCCTCATTAAGAAATTCCTGAGATGCCTCAATTGATGTATTTCCCTCCACACAACTATTGGGAGCAACTCAACACCTCTTTAGGAGAATTGAGTTCCAACATGGAGCAACTAAGAGTGGAGCACCAAGAGCACTCCATCATCCTCCATGAAATCAGAGAGAACCAAAAGGCCATGAGAGAGGAGCAACAAAGGCAAGGAAGAGACATAGATGAGCTCAAGAACTCCGTTGGTTCTTCAGGACGAAGAAGAAGCCACCATCACTAAGGTGGACCCGTTCTTTAATCTTCTTGTTTATTGTTTTTTCTGTTTTTGGTTTTTATGCTTTATGTTTTGACTATGTTTGTGTCTTCATTACATGATCATTAGTGTTTAGTGTTTATGTCTTAAAGCTATGAATGTTCCATGAATCTTTCACCTTTCTTAAATGAAAAATATTTTCTGAAAAAGAAAAAGAAGTACATGAATTTCGAATTCTATCTTTAAAATAGTTTAATTATTTTGATGTGGTGGCAATACTTTTTGTTTTCTGAATGAATGCTTGAACAGTGCATATTTTTGATAGTGAAGTTTATGAATGTTAAAATTGTTGGATCTTGAAAGAAAAATGAAAAAAGAGAAATGTTATTGATAATCTGAAAAATCATAAAATTGATTCTTGAAGTAAGAAAAAGCAGTGAAAAACACAAAGCTTGCGAAAAAAATAGCGAAAAATAAAGAAAAAAAGAAAGAAAAAGAAAAAGCAAGCAGAAAAAGCCAATAGCTCTTTAAACCAAAAGGCAAGAGCAAAAAGCCAATAACCCTTTAAACTAAAAGGCAAGGGTAAAAAGGATCCAATACTTTGAGCATTAATGGATAGGAGGGCCCAAAGGAATAAAATCCTGGCCTAAGCGGCTAAATCAAGTTGTCCCTAACCATGTGCTTGTGTCATGAAGGTCCAAGTGAAAAGCTTGAGACTGAGTGGTAAAAGTCGTGATCCAAAGCAAAAAGAGTGTGCTTAAGAACTCTGGGCACCTCTATCTGGGGACTCTAGCAAAGCTGTGTCACAATCTGAAAAGGTTCACCCAGTTATGTGTCCGTGGCATTTATGTATCTGGTGGTAATACTGGAAAACAAAATGCTAAGGGTCATGGCCAAGACACATAAAGTAGCTGTGTTCAAGAATCAACATACTAAACTAGGAGAATCAATAACACTATCTGAATTCTGAGTTCCTATGGATGCCAATCATTCTGAACTTCAAAGGATAAAGTGAGATGCCAAAACTGTTCAGAGGCAAAAAGCTACTAGTCCCACTCATCTAATTGGGACTAAGCTTCATTGATAATTTTGAAATTTATTGTATTTTCTCTTCTTCTTATCCTACTTTATTTTTGGTTGCTTGGGGACAAGCAACAATTTAAGTTTGTTGTTGTGATGAGCGGATAATTTATACGCTTGTTGGCATTGTTTTTAGGTAGTTTTTAGTATGTTTTAGTTACTTTTTATTATATTTTTATTAGTTTTTATGAAAAAATCACATTTATGGACTTTACTATGAGTTTGTGTATTTTTCTGTAATTTCAGGTATTTTCTGGCTGAAATTGAGGGACCTGAGCAAAAATCTGATTCAGAGGCTGAGAAAGGACTGCAAATGCTGTTGGATTCTGACTTCCTTGCACTCAAACCCGTTTTTCTAGAGCTACAGAAGTCCAATTGGCGCGTTCTTAATTGGGATGGAAAGCTAATGTCTTGGGCTTTCCAGAAATGTATAATAGTTCATACTTTGCCCGAGATTTGATGGCCCAAACTGGCGCTCAACGCCAGCCAGAGACCCTTTTTTGGCGTAAAATGCCGGAACAGGCACCAGAACTGGAGTTAATCGCCCAAACTGGCATCCAAGCTGGCGTTTAACTCTAGAAAAGGCCTATACACGTGTAAAGCTTGATGCTCAGCCCAGGCACACACCAAGTGAGCCCCATAAGTGGATTTCTGCACTATCTGCACTTAGTTACTTATTTTCTGTAATCCTTATTAACTTGTTTAGTATAAATAGCACTTTTTACTATTGTATCCGGGGATCATGCCATTTTTCACATTTGGAGGCTGGCTAAATGGCCATGCCAAGACATTTTTCTCTTATGTATTTTCTACGGTGGAGTTTCTACACCTCATAGATTGAGGTGCGGAGCTCTGCTGTTCTTCATGAATTAATGAAAGTACTATTGTTTCTCTTTCAATTCACGCATGTCTCTTCTCCAGGATATACTCTCGTTCTTAATTTAGTTAAGTCAGAATGAAGGGGTGACCCGTGATAATCACCAACTATCTTCATTACTCGCTTAGCCAAGATCCGCGTGCCTGACAACCACAAGTGGTCTACATGAGGTTCAACGTAGTCATTAGACGACAGCTGAAGTATAATCTCTTGGGTCTCTGATCCACGGATTTGACTTGCCTCTCCTAACAATAGAGCATTCGAATCCGTGAGATTAGAACCTTTGTGGTAGAGGCTAGAACCAATTGGTAGCATTCTTGAGATCCGGAAAGTCTAAACCTTGTCTGTGGTATTCCAAGTAGGATCTGGGATGGGATGATTGTGACGAGCTTCAAACTCACAAATGTTGGGCACAATGATAGTGTACAAAAGGATAGAGAGATCTTATTCCGACACAAGTAAGAACCGACAGATGATTAGCCGTGCGGTAGCTGTGCCTGGTGTTTTTCATCCGAGACGAGAGATCTGACAGATGACTAGCCGTACAGAAGCCGTGTCTGGACCATTTTCACTGAGAGGACGGATGGTAGCCATTGACAATGGTGATCCACCAACATACAACTTCCCATGGAAGGGAGCACGCATGATTGGATGAAGACAATAGGAAAGCAGAGGTTCAGAAACAACAAAGCATCTCCAAACGCTTATCTGAAATTCCCACCAATGAATTACATATGTATCTTTATTTTAATTTACGTTTTATTTATCTTTCAATTATCAAAACTCATAACAGAAAAGTGTACCGGAGTTGCACTTGCTGGTTAGTTGTACCGGAGTTGTGAAAAGTGTGATAACAATTCCGTGCACCAATCATGCAACAAAAACAAGAGAACAGATAAAACATAACAGAAAACAGAAAAATAAAAAAGGAAAGGAAGTAAAAGAGAACGAGTCCACCTTTAATGGTGGCGGCTAGTGCTCCTTCTTGAGGATCCAATGTGATGCTTGATCTCTTCTATGTCACTCCTTTGTCTTTGTTGTTCTTCCCTCATAGCCCTTTGGTCTTCCCTTATGGCTCTTTAACACTACAAGAAAAAAGGCCTATGGCCACGCTGTTTTCTTGCCACGCTTTAAAAGCGTGGCCAAAAGTGGTGAATGGCCACGCTTTTTTGAGCGTGGGGATTGATTAGAGATTTGGCTACATTTTTTTTTGCTACACTTAAAAAGCATGGCGAAAAGAGTCTATGGCCATGCTTTTATGAGGGTGACAATTGATTAGAGATTTGGCCACGCTTTTTTTGCCACGCTTAAAAAACGTAGCCATAGAGAGAAACAGGCACGCTTTTAAAGTGTGGCGACAAAGTTTTATTTTGGTGACATTTTAAAATCATGGCCGTTTCCTACAACTCTTTTGGCACACTTCAAAAGCGTGGCCAAAAGGTCCTTCCAAAAATAAAACGCTGCATTCCTTTATAAATCAAAACACTGCGTTCTCTCCTACATTATTCGAAATGAAAGAACCCCCTTTTTCTCTTCAAAGAACCCAGAAGGCCAGACCCAGAAGTTAGCAATTGACCCATTGTTACATAAATAATTCTCTTCAAATAACAATATATGAAATTAAAGAACCCCCTTTCTCCTTCAACGAACCCAGAACCCTAAAAGCTTCGAAGAACCGCAGCCCTCCACGAAGAACCCCAGCCCTCGCAATGCCTCTGCCGTCACTCTCTCTTCCGGAACTCCCACCATGGCAGTGGATCCGTCAACTGAACTGCCTCGATAATCTTCTTCAGCTCCTTCAAGTCTTCATCACACTGTTGTAGCGCTCCGAGAAGCTGCCGTCTCTTCTCCACCACCGATTCCGCCGGCACAGCTTCCGGTGCTTCATCCAGTCCCATCAACCTCGCCACCAAAGCCGGCGAGCGACTCTCTGCGGTCGACGATTGAGGCTTTATCGCATGAGACTGGTGAATCTCTATGGGTAACATCGGGCTTCTCGGCACCTCACACGGTGATATCGATTTCCGGCCGGCGGCAACTTCGGAAGTCTTCTACACTTTTGATATTTCTCCGACGGCGATAGAGTAAATGGCGAAAGAAGAATTATTCTTAGGATTTTTCTTGTTACCTGATTATGAGGTGAATTAAAAAAGAAAAAGAAACGATTAGTTATGTGAACGATCAAAAACTTAGCGAAGACTGAAAAGGATTTTGGTGTTTTACAGGAGAATGTAAAATGGACCAAAGGTGAGGAAGCGGCATTGGCGGCGGCTGTTGGAGCGGAAGATGAGGTGGAGAATGCCAAACATGCAACCGATGGTCTATGGGTGAATTTTTTCCGGCGCGTTTTCTCACCGGGATGACGACGGTGACACCACACTGGTTTGCCTCTTCATCACCGTCACTCTACTCATTTCTCTTCCACTTTTTTGTAATTTTCTGGGCCTCAAAAATTTCAATGCGATATCATATTCTCACATTTGTCTGATAAAGTTGTGTTTTTTTTCATATAAGTGTTGTTGGTTCTGAATGATGAGTGGGTTCTTGAGAAACATGTAAAAAAAGCTTGAACCTTTTACTATCTCTGGAACCCCTTTGAGTTTTTCTTTCTGCTTGATAAAGTTATTGAGTTGATTGTGCTTTATGATGTAAATTTCCATTTGGAGTGATTTTTCCACTGAATGTGTTATTCTTGAAGATTATGCCATGCTTTCTTTTTGTTTTTTGCTTGTTCAAATTTCATTCCGTTTTTGCACATTAATAATGTCTGTTATTTCAATCAGCATAATCATTGATTTACGTTTTAATGGTGTGCAGGAAATTCTGTAATTAAAGGGCTTTTTGGATGATCAGATATTGATTAATTCACTGAGCTGAGTTGAAATTTTAATTTCAGGCTTGTGTTCATAATTTCTTCATGGAGCCACCTGCAAATGGAGTAGTAGAGTCTCCTTCTACATCCGGGACTCCCCGTCCTACGCGGCCTCCCTTAAGACCATCTCGGAATCATGTTCATGGGCCTATACTGGGAAGCTAAACAAAGTTTCACCTATACTGAAATTAGTGAGTGTGGTACTAGTGTTGATAAGTCACTAGCAAACCCGATATTAGCTAATTCTGTATTAGGTTTATGAACTCAATTGTTCAACAGTTGGGGTTTTTGATGTACCTCTAATCACTCCAGTCCCTATTTGTAGCGAAACATGGTTTGCTAGTTTTATAACTAACCAAGTTGATTTGTTTTC